>NW_027307656.1:0-300000 GCF_964275005.1 Diadema setosum | reverse complement strand
CCCAGAGCCATGCTATTCATAGTATTTTTTGTTAGTCTCAGTAAATGTTTGCAGTATTGATAATGTAGACTCTCTATGAGTGCTAAATTCTCATATCCCCAAACTTCACTACCATAAATAAGAATGGGTACAACAAGCCGGTCAAACAACTCTAATTGGATATCTATTGGAAGCCGCATCTTTCGAGACTTAACCATTAGACTATACATTGCTCGTTTCGCTTTATCAACTTGTTTAGTTTGGGCCTTTTTAAAATCATTTTTATAATTAAACACCACTCCAAGGTAAGTATACTCATCTACAACCTCTAAAACATTCTCATTAAACATAAAGGGCTTGAATTTTCTAACTTTTCCTCTTGAGAAAATCATTGCTTTTGTTTTACTGACATTAACTTGTAGTAACCATAATTTGCAGTAATCACTTACAGCATTGAGTGCAGATTGCAATTCGTTCTCACTAGTAGCTAGGATTAAAGTATCATCAGCATACATCAATGAGAAGAGTCTTAGAAATACATCTATTCCTTTATCATGTAATACAGTCAACAAATCATTAGGCAAAAAATCAACACCATTATATGCGGAACTTACATAATCTTCAAAATCATTTATATACAATGCAAATAGCAAAGGAGATAGATTTTCACCTTGCCTCACTCCAATATTACAATTAAAAAAGTCAGAAGGCTCTGAATTGTTGACAACACATGACTTTAGATTTTTATACATATTTCGGATTACATCAAAAACTTTTCCCTGTATTTACATCTAGCAACTTTGTTCCATAGCAATGTTCTATCGACAGAGTCAAAAGCTTTCTTATAATCTATAAACGCGCAATATAAGCTTTTTCTCTGTGATAAATACAAGTCAATAATTGAATGCAACACAAATATATGATCAACAGTTGAATAAGTCTCTCTGAATCCTGCTTGTTCTTCCCCAATGGCATGATTATCATCGAGAAAATCTGTCAATCTATCATTAATTATTGAAGTAAATAATTTGCCAATGCAACTTAATAAAGATATGCCACGATAATAATAATCAGGGTCATTAACAGAACCTTTATTTTTGTAGATAGGGCGTATCATACCAATCGTCCAATCCGTTGGAATTATTCCGCTATCTAAAATTAAATTAAATAATTTGGTTATTACATTCACTAGGGACGCATTGCTGTTTTTTAAAAATTCATTTAATATCAAATCAAAACCAGGTGCCTTATTATTTTTCAATTGCTTTATATGAGCAGTCACCTCTTCTTTAGATATTCGGTCATTATAATCATGTTCAATATGCATGGTAAGAGGGATATGTGCTGTATTACAAGTATTTGCAAAACTCGTCGGTGTTGATCTCAGCATACCATCATTAATATCATTTAAACTCTTAAAATGTTTCTGGAAAGTTCCAATGTCAATTGAAGACTTCTCTGATTTCGTTTTTCTGGAGGGATTTAGTATATTCCAATACTCCTTTGGATTTTCAGACTTCAACGTACGTAATTTTTCATGAGTGTCCTTAAAGAACGTGTATTGTGCTTTCTTCAAGGTTTTCTTGTATAATCTTCTGAAATTTTCAAACTCATCCATTACATCACGATTGAATCCATTACGTTTACATTTCTTTTTCAATTTGATAAATATTTTAATAAGTTTCTTACAATTTTCATCAAACCATGGTTTATTATCTGAAGATTTTGCTAAATTATACCCTTAGCCTTTGTTACAGACCTTCTAACCATACATTATTTGTGTTTGAGGTTGCCGTAAAGTATATAGATTGTAATGAAACGAACAAATCATCTATCACGGTTTGATTGACATTACTCAATTCAGCAGAGTCCATTCTCGCGGAGATGTCATCTATTACGATGCTCTCGTTAATTTCACTTCTGAAATCAGAACATTTTGCCTGATCCCACACAATCTTTGACGACCCTTGGACTGCATTACACTCTCCATGTGTACATGTAGTTTCATCATTAATTTCATCGAAATCAAAATCAAAGTAAACATGTAGTGCTTTATGCTTATCAGATAGTGTATCATCAAAACAGTCCACTTCAAACTTCTTTACAGTGTCAAACGAATCACTAGATATCAAGCAATAGTACTTGAATTATCAAAGGTATACACACCTGATTCGTCACCAAAGCGCCCATTTAAAAGTTGATAAATTGAACGCTCTACATAATTCTAACAACTTTCTTCCATTCAAATTGACTTGAGAATCCACATTCCGCCTAATAGGTAATGTACCAACAGTTGGAGTTTCTGAACTTTGCGTAAAATCAGTATTGATACCGCCATAACCTTCATCTACGAAATCATCCAAATTACCAGTTCTAGCATTAAAATCTCCAATTAAGCACACAGGATGCTCAAATTTACCCTTGATATCAACAATAGAGGATGCAACATCTTCAAACATATCCGATTCATAGTACTTCGATTTTTCATGGGGTATGTAAACTGCTCCTAAAATAAGAGACACTTTAGAAGAAATCACTACTTTGACCCATAAAACATATTTTGAGTTTGAATCAGTTAATATTTGTACGTCGTAATTTTCTTTCGCAACAATACACAATCCATGGATTCCCCAATGCCGTAGTTTCCTATCATTATTCTCTTTGCTATACACTTTATATCCACATGGAATTAACTCTTCATCAGCACAGTCCGTTTTAGTTTCACTAAAACAAGCGATGTCAAAATCTTTAATACATTCTGGTAAAATACCAAGTTCAAGTTTCGAATGCAGCCCGCACACATTTATGCTCAAAATATTTAGTTGGGTCCTACAAAATTGATTAGTTAGTGAATTGAACCTACGTTTTTGCTCCACAATGTCACCTCCGCATTCCTAGTAGCCGATGACGTCCTTGATCTTATCAGGCTTCCATCCCAGCTTGCTCAACTGGTCAGGAGTGTCGATGGCCACTTTCTCTTCTTTACCGTGGTGGCTGAACAACGCATGGATTCTTCCATCGATCGTCCACGCAGTCTTCACGCCCGGGTCTCCTTTCACAGCGCGTAAGATGCGACTGCGCAGAGGAGTTAGATCCTCCTCCACGTAAACGGCCTTCCGTGTCTCCTTCTTTCTTAATTCCTTCTTCTTTCTCATAATCTCCTGTTTTGTCTCCCTTCTGACGAACTTCGCGATGACCGGTCGGGGCCCCTTGCTCCTCCGAGACTTGGGCAATCGATGGCTTACACTGATGTCACTCCTGTTGACAGTGACACCAATGTCAGCCGCAAGCTGTATCACCTTCTCCGTTGTGTCTTCCCTCGCTGACTCCTCGAGGCCGAAGATGCGGATATTCTCCCGTCGCCCCTACTGCTCAAGTCGGTCCAAACCATCAAGTGCAACGGAGTGACTCGAGCCGTTTGGTGGTGAGGGCGCCGGCATTGCTGCTTTCATGCGTTCCATAGCCGCTTCCATAGCTACTCTCACCGCTTCAGTTACCGCCTGGATAATAGGGAGCATTAGATTTTAGACGCGCGGACGTTCAAAGGGGAAAAAACATGGTCTGAGCGTGCGCAGTAGCGCACGTCAAGTTACTGCGCACGCTCAGACCATGTTTTTTTCCCCTTTGAACGTCCGCGCGTCTAAAAACTAAAACTCCCTAATGACGGGCTGGATCGCGACGAAGACCTTGCTTACCATTTCAGCCGTCATGGCACAATCAGCTGATCCTTTACTCTCATCTTTCACCGACTCTTTACCACTTGTTGCAGCTGCCACAGCGTAAGATACGGCATCTTTCAGGTTGCATGATGGAGTCTTTTTCACGGCAACCTCATCGTCCAATACGTCGAATCGACTACCAGAAGCCATTGTCACGTCACAATTCAGATCTTGATAGCGTAAGATGCGCGTGGCAACGGGAAAGGATGCGCGTTGTAGAAGGATGCTGTTAGTCTCCTGTCGCTATGGAGACGGCGTAGTTGCCAAGGTCGGGTCAATGCTTTGTGAGCATCAATGATGCAGAGTTGCGCAAATAGGCAAACAAAATCGAAATTTTTAAGTACGTATTAAACGCCAAATAATTGACCAAATTCGCTGTAAACGTTCCAACAGAATAACGCAATCTACAAAATTATGAACTAATCGAATTTACCTCGCTGTGCTTTTCAAAATGAAGTACAAAAATATCCACGACCAGACGCCGATAGCGAAAATAAAGTCCAATCTTCCGGAGCTCAACAAATTCTTGCGGTCGGCTACACGTCACTTCCGGTCGACTGGAGTGAAAACAAACAGCTTGCAAACGCTAAGCCTGCATATAATGGGCATACTGCATGCTGTGCATGTGCGACGCGTATAATTTATGTGCAACTCTACGCAGCTCAGACATGGGGACTGTTTTTCATTATTCATTTTGTCATTTGTGCCATCATTCATGAGATACATGCATCATGTCTTGCCAGCAATATTTTAAAAATCTGGATCCTGTCGATCGATCGGTCCCGGTATTTTGCCAAGTTTAAAGCGGCCGGACTGGACCTGTGCCCGTATGAAATCGCGGCAGGACTCTGGATCAACGACCCGACAAAATGGCCAGATGTGCAGTAGAACCTCTTTGAGTAGGCCCTACCCCGATATCTACGCTTACTTAGTACCTCATATAGAAACTTCAGGTAGGTCTAACGTTAGTACCGTAGTACTTAGGGTAGGGCCTAATTTAGAGTAGGCCTAGGGCCTAATCCTGCCGCCCGCACAGCTACAGTACCAGCTTGCGCTAGCGCTATGCTCGCGGGGCGCCCCGGCAGAAAACACGTACAGCGTTCACTCCAGGCTCACGCGAGTGGTTTGTTTTCACTCCAACGCTATCCATGACCCCGTGACACGCAAAATACCCGGATGTCCGACCATGAGAATACACGTCCAACCGTCTCAAGTCTCAAGTCTCAAGTTCGGAGTTCAGGCTGCGCGTATTTGAGGTTTGCGTGCGCGCATTAAAGTGCGTGCTCTAGTATCTGCTAGGCGCGCAATGCAGCTGAGGGTTTATGACGTAACAAAGGCTTCTATATTGGGAAATCGGGCGACTTTCAGCACACTATTATACAGATTATGCTCTATGAGGCACTATACTGGATTTGAGAGCGACAACGAAATTATGCCGAGTGCTGTTTTGTTTTCTCCGAGGCTGCAGGCCAAGGTGAATAGAACTGCACGAGGGATAATTTAGTATTTGGAGTTCTTTAGTCCAGTACTGGTGCATGAATAGAACATGCACTAATTGTTACAGTAAATAGGTCCCTCGATCTACATGTATTTCCGTAGGTCTAGGCCCTTATTTAGATCTAACAAGACTCACCGTACCGCCGGCACTGCACTTGTTGCACGCAGAGTTAACCTACCGTGTTTTACGTACAAACTGTACACAGGGTGCGACGCTAGTACAGCCGTGTATGCGTATTGCACATCACAGAGCAGACTCGCTTATAAACTCCTACATTCTGCGTCCAGAGCTCTACTCGCGCATGACGTTGACATTCTTGGCCTTGTCTTACTACGTCCATCGACCCATTAGGCCTCGCGCGAATCTCTTCGTACATAAAGCGGAGGCACGCACTGTAAGGCGCGTTTACACCGCATCCGGCACGGCAGCACGGCACGGCATTCCTTTACGTCACACTGCGCGGCACGCCATTTTCCCGTTTCCACTGCATACAGTGTACGGCACGGCAAAAAATACCGTGCTCGGATGCCGTCCGGCAGACATCCATCACCCGATGTTGTCATGACAACCCCTAGTCTAGACAAAATGGCGGCCCCCATAGAAGATGCGAAGTGTCAGAACAGAGGTAATACAATTACAAGTCGAGTAGTCCAAACAATCAGCGCGAAACTCAAAATCAAATTACTCCGTTTATATACTTGCAAGAAAGGGGGGCTTCAATAACATGTAAATTCCCATAGACAATCAGCGGTCGATCACCGCTTGATTTTTAGCAGCTCTCTCGAGAAGTCTTGTAGAGTGACGTAATTAATATCTCTGGATTCTGATCGGCCAAAAGTGATAAATGCCGTGTGCCGTGCTCCAAAAATGGCTCTCGGATCGATTCACAAATCCGGCAAAAAATGCCGTATCCGACAAATGGAACTGTACCGTTGCAGTGTAAACGGCTTCATAGGATTTACTGGGGAGCGATTTTTCGGGTTGCCGTGATGCCGTGCCGTGGTGCCGTGCCAGATCTGGTGTAAACGCGCCTAATAGTGGCACGGTCGTGCCACCATAACAAAATTTTTGCACAATCACGTGATACTATCCAACCAATCACAACGCAAATTTCACTCTACCTATTTACTGTAAACACTTTCTGCATGCTATAAGTACGTATGGGTGGAAATCACTGATATCTCTATGGCTGTGTTTATCAACTTTCCCCTGTTTAAACGACTTTCGAAAGCCCTTCCGATAGCCCTTTCCATAGACCTTTCCATAGCCCTTTCGAAAGCCATATCCACTCCCTGTACTATTAATGTGCCGCTTGTTTTCGTCGGCTGCGTTTATCAACTTTCCCCTGTTTAAACGGCTTTCGATAGCCCTTTCGAAAGCCCTTTCCATAGCCCTTTCGAGAGCTCTTTCCAAAGCCCTGACTGTCTGTAATTAATGTATTAATGTGCCGCTTGTTTTCTAAGAAGGGACGGCGAAAAGCAATTACCATCATAAAGACATCTTCCTTTGAGAGTGACGAGTCATGATACCATGCCACATGAATCAATTGTCTTCCTATCTCTGAGGCAGCTCCAGTTTAGCACATACTTCAAATATTTCTGAGTGGCAGCATGAGACATGGGATCAAAGGGAATGAGACTGTTGTTTCTCTATTTCCCAAACCTTGTTGGTGAAAGAAACACCTCCTTGTTCCAAGCATATGCGTGCATTACACACAACTGTATGTATACACCTGTGTACACGCACTCTTGTGCACTTTACGTGACGCGCGTCTTTTCAGAAACCGGAAACGCATGGTTGCGTAACCGCAGTAGGGCGACCTAAAGGGCTTTCAAAACAGCTTTGCGTTTATCAACTTCGAAAGGCTTTTACAAACAGGTTTCTGATAACCTGTTTAGGAAACCTGTTTGGATCGTCACAAATTTGGGGCTTTCGAAAAGGCTTTCCTAAAGGGCTTTCAAAACAGCTTTGCGTTTATCAACTCGTGAAAATTCCTTGAAAGCTGTTTGGATAGCCTGTTTTTGCCGAGAAAGGAGAGTTGATAAACGCACCCTTTCGTAAAGGCTTTCCTAAAGGGCTTTCAAAACAGCTTTGCGTTTATCAACTCGTAAACATTCCTTGAAAGCTGTTTGGATAACCTGTTTCTGCCGAGAAAAGGAGTTGATAAACGCAGCCTATGAAAGAACAAGATCAGTGATGGAAATGAGTTGCATGTTTGGCGAAGAACTGCGCTCTTAGTGCTTCTCTAGTTACCTCCGTTACCGTTACCGTTGGTTTGTTCGTTAGTTTGTCCGTGTGCAAAATAGCTCCAAAAGTAGTCAACGGATTGGGATGAAACTTCCAGGAAAGGTTTAGAATGACACAAGTAACAAACGAATAACTTTTGGTAGTGATCCGAGAATTTTGGGGGAATTTATGAAGGATTTTTGATATTTTGACAGGTAGGGTCGATGAACTTGGGAGTTCAGGCTGCGCATATTTGAGGTTTGCATGCGCGCACTAAAGTGCGTGCTCCACTTTCTGCTAGGGCGAAGCGCGCCGTGCAGCTGACGGTGGATGACGTAACAAAGGCGTCTATATTGGGAAATCGGGCGATTTTCGGCATGTTTACAAGTACTTTGATTATTGGTGGAAATCATTGAGCTCTATGGAAGAGGTCAAAGAGATTTTCCCCAGTGGTGGAAAGGAGAAAATATCTAATAGGGAAGACATCGGTGGAAAATAGCTGCTTTGCGGAGATCTGCGCTCTCAGAGTGCTTTTCTAGTTTTAGAGGTAATTCTGCCAAACTATTTTTCACACGGCACAACTTCACGGAAAATTTTGATCTATCCAATGTTAGCTCTAGGTAAATGCGTATGATATCATTTCGAATACCGTAATTTCACAAGTATGTTTCCTTGGAAAACCATACCGGTTTCATGTGTTTAAGGGACATTGGCCGTGTGAGGTTTGGATTCTCATTTAGAACAGGGAGTGAGACCTGCCACCTTTGGTACCGAATTCCATATACACTATCGAAGATACAGAATGAGGTATTTTGACCATTGACTCCACGTTGCACACCCAAGATGGCATCTCAGCCAAAAGTGGTTATTTTGTGAAATTATTCTTGCGACACCATCTGTGCGTGTGCAAAACGTGGCAAAGATAGGACAGGTATATTCACCATGATACAGGATGAAGAATGTATGACCTTTGACCATAATTCACCTACACAAGACAGTATCCGATGAAGTAGTTGTTATTATATGAAATGGTGTACTTATAATGCACTATACATGTGCAAAATATGGGGGTAAAAGGGCGTGTTTTTCTTGAGCTATTGCAAAGAAAGTCAGAGAAAGAAAGACATATCTGCCGACATTGAAACTAAGCGTCAATTTCAACAAAGTTTTTCGATGTAATCCCGACTTCCAATAAGAATATGGATCACATGAACGATAGTCGAAAGTTTCATCTATAACATACATGTATTAAAATCTGTGAGAAATTCACTGAAGGATAAATTAGCTGGTGCTCGATAAAGACAGTAATGTCATTTTTCATTTCCAGAAAATATGTACTCCCATAGAAATAATACCTCATTTGCACATCCAAAATAGCGTCCAAACAAAGCGTCGTTATTTTACAAAAATAATGATCCATCTATCGAGGTCCATGTGTGTGCAAAATATGAAGGTGATATCATATACAGATATATATGAGATTATAGAATGAAGTAATATTTGACCTTTGACCCCCACTTTACACAGCCAAGATGGCATCTGAGCAAAAAGATGTTATTTTGTGAAATAATTCTGGCGACATGTTACTTACGTGTGCGAAATGTGGGAAAGATAGGACGTGTATATACCAAGATACAGGATTAAACACCTTTGACCTTTGACCCTAATTTACCTACCCAAGATGATGTCGGAGGAAATAGTTGTTATTTCATGAAATGATGTTCGTGACATGAACTAAACATGTGCAAAATATGGGGTTGATAGCCATTGTTGTTGTTGATCTATTGCACAAACAGTCGAAGAAAGAAAGAAAAAAAGAGAGAAAAAGTTAAGGTATTGTATAACATTTTGAAGGAGAAGCATAAGAAATCAGAAAATGATAAAGTTACGAAGGGTAAATAAAACTAACAACGAAACATGGAAAAAAGTGTTTTAAGGACGTTCCTCAGTTAATGTGAAATCCATGTCATTTTCTTGAAACTTTCCATACCGTAACTTTGACCCGTCCGAAGCCCAAATATGTAAATAAAACCATAGGTTCATGTGCTTGTTTTTCTTCTACGGGACTTTGAAGAATATGACTAATCTGCCGTCCTGTACCAAAATGATAGCGTTACATGATCAAGACCATGATTGACAACAAAATCTGCAATGACAAACGTAAATCCCCATAATTCTTTCAAAATCCACGTTATTTTCTCCAAATTTGCAAGAATTGCAGAAAACGGTACCCAAAACGAGGAAAAGGTTTTAAAGTCAGGGTTTACACTCTCATTCTTCAGCAAGCAGCGCCCTCACGCGGCAGAAAACACCGAAATCTCTCAAATCCTTCTCATCGACGTTTTCTGTTAGGGGTGAGCAAAAGGACAACGTTCATAAAACTTACGCTGTACATTCAAAACCCATGTCAATTTCACGAAACTTTACCAAATTGTAGACAGAGGCTTCCTTATTCCAGAAAAACAATCAAAAGTGGGGGTTCATGTGCTCGTTTTTGTGCTAGCAGCGCCCCTATGCGACATATATCATCGTAAGTCCCCAAAATCTGGTCAGGAACCTATGCAGGGATGCCCTGACAGGGTGGGTTCATAAAACTTATGCTGTACATTCAAAACCCATGTCAAATTCATGAAAATTGACCAAATTGTAGAAAAAGGCTCACTAATACCAGAAAAACAATCAAAAATGGGGGTTCATGTGCTCGTTTTTGTGCTAGCAGCGCCCCCATGCGACATAATACTATAGCACGACCCCAAAATCTGGTCAGGAACCTACGCATGGAGACGCCCTGGCAGGGTGGGTTCATAAATCTCATGCTGTACATTCAAAACCCATGTCAATTTCACGAAACTTCACCAAATTGTAGAAGAAGACTTACTTATTCCAGAAAAATAATTAAAAGTGGGGGTTCATGTGCTCGTTTTTGTGCTAGCAGTGCCCTCATGCGACATATACTATCGTACGACCCCAAAATCTGGTTATGAACCTATGTAGGGATGCCCTGACAAGATGAGTTCCTTAGGCTTATGCTGTTCATTCAAAAACCCATGTCAATTTCACCAAACTTGACCAAATTGTAGACGAAAGCTAACTAATTCCAGAAAAACAATAAAAAGTGGGGGTTCATGTCCTAATTTTTGTGCTGGCAGCATCCCCAGATGATAGAAATCACCTCACCGGACCCCAAAATCTGGTTATAAACCTCTCGTGGGTATCCTGATTATAGGTAGGGTTCGTGAATGTCATGCTGTACATTCAAAACCCATGTCAATTTTACGAAACTTTATGAAATTGTAGAAGAAGGGTTACTTAATGCAGAAGAATTGTAAAAATGGGGGCTTCATGTGCTCGTTTTAGTGCTAGCAGAGCCTCCTTGCGACGGAAATCATCGTAAGACCCCCAAATCTAGTCAGGAACCAGTGCAGAGATATAACCTGCTAGGATGCATGAATCTCATGCGGTTTACTCGAAACCCCATTTTCTTTAAAGAAAAAAAAAACCACACAAACAAAACAAAAAAAAAATGTCACAATTGCAGTGATATGGTGAAAGATATTCAGAAAGAAAGGTCCATGTGCGTTTTTGTTATCATTTCCCTTCCACAGCCATAATGATATCATGTGGATGCAAGCGTGGAAAACTCCATATTATTGATATGCACGCTTGTTTGTTTGTTTTACCCACTTGCTGTAACCATGTACAAAAAGTGATAATGGAGGAAGAAGAATAAATATAAGGAAATGGGAGTTTTGGTATTAGTCTGACGGTCCTCCAAATGAAAAACAAATCTTAATACAATGACGTTGATTGTAGATTGCATGTGTTGGTTGTTGCAGTGGTTGGTAAAGTGCGTGTTGTAAGCTATGGAGAAGTACCTCCCCCCCCCCCCGAAAAAAAGAAATTGATTCTCCTTTTGTTACACCAGATTTGGTAATTAAAAAAAAAATAATATATGAATGGTGAAAGTGATGAATAGTCTTGTTTGATAACACTTTCGTGACCTTGTATTTTGTAACCAAAAATAAAAAAACCAATATTTTGTATTACTAGTAATGACAAGTTTAGATCTAATTTAGATTTTAACAGAGACACTCAGATTGTTTTAGCTGCTAGACCTAAAGATGAAATGTGTGTCATATATGCTTGTTTTGTTATTGTTGTTGTTATTGTTGTTGTTGTTGTTGTTGTTGTTGTTGTTGTTTTAACACCTAGTCCAATAGACTAGTGAGCCTTACAGCCCGACTAGGGCCTATTATAGGCCCTTGGTACCTTAGCACTCGACTTTACCATGTTGATGACCGGATAATGAACTTCATGTCACAAAACAGATCTATGGATTGAAAATGGAAACAGCTCTGTTCCACTTCCAAGCTTCGCGATTACGTCAATCAGTGTTGTGCTATACAATGACCATGTATATGCGGCTTGGACCGCTGAACTTTGCGTGGTATGTACAGGTTGTAACGCGTACAGTCGGCACGCGAGCTGAGCGAGGCCGCCCAGCGCGGCTGCCCGGCGCGGCCGCGGTGGGGAGCAGCTGTCGGGTATCCGTACGTACACATACCACACTCTAGCTCGATCTACTAGCAGCTGCTCAGCTCAGCTAGCTCAGCTCATCACTCGTGCGTGCGCTTCTACGCTCTTTGTTACGTCACTGACACCTGCGCAGCCAGGATGCGCACAAACTCAACTGAGGAACGTCCTTAAAAGAAAGCAAAAGAATTGGTCGATGCGCTATGCACTTCTTCTTGCTTATGAGGCAGCAGCATCTAAGTAATGTCCCTCAATTGTTGTAGCCAAGTTACAGTCTGTGGAGTAGGGTGTGTCAGGTCCATGTTGTCAGGAGGTCGGAGATCAGGGCACTCACTCAAGATGTGTTGAGCAGTCTGTTCTGGTGCACCACACTGGCAAGCTGCTGATGGGCGTAGCCCCCAACGATGCATGGCTGCATTGAAACGCCCAACTCCCGTTCGGATCCGATTTAGAGACACCCACTCACTCCTTGGGAGGTTTGCTCCTGGGGGGACAGATGTATCGGGCGTGACAAAGAGTTGGGCAGGTCGTTGGGTGTCTTCCCAGCTTGTTCTCCATGTCTGACAGATGTTGAAGTCTGATCCTCTCAGCGTTGCTGCATGGCGGGAGAAAGGGCGGCGAGACTTCAGTCGCTGATGCCGCTGACCCAGAGTTACAGAGCCCTCAACTACGTCGTGGAGGAGGTCGTCCGGGTTGCTGGAGGCCTTGCTTACCAGCCTATGTGTGTGATGTTCTCGGCGCATTGGGGCAGGAGCGATGCCTGAGAGAACAGGTAGGAATTCTGTTGGTGTAGGCCGGAGACATCCTGTTATTAATCTCATGGTGTCATTCAGAACTGAGTCAAGTTTCTTGGTGTGAGAGCTCCTACACCACGCAGGGGAGGCGTATTCCGCGGCACTGTATACCAGTGCTAGCGCACTAGTGCGGAGAGTGGTTGCACTGGCACCCCATTTTGAGCCTGCAAGTCGGTGAAGGAGGTTGTTCCTTGAAGACACTTTTGCACTTATGGCCTTGAGTTGTTCCTTGTAGGTCAGCTGCCTATCCAACTTCACTCCAAGGTAGGTTGGTGTAGCATTGTATGGAAGAGGTGTTCCATCAAGAATGACACTGAGTTGCCGATTAGCCTCCTTGGTGTTCAGGTGGAAGGCTGTTACCGTTGTCTTGGACATGCTAATCTTGAGTCTCCAGATCCTGAAGTACTTCGCGATTTGCGACATATCTGCAGTGAGGGTATTCTCTACATTTGACCAGGCTCTGTCAGAGTGAAGAAGGGCAAGGTCATCTGCATAGCCATACTGTCGTGAGGTTGTGAAGGGGATGTCACTGATGTATATGTTGAAGAGCAAGGGGGATAGTACAGAGCCTTGAGGAACTCCATTCCGCAGTTGGCGTGGTCTGCTGGACTGTCCATCACTAGTCTTCAGAACGAACCTCCTGTTGGCTAGAATGTTGCAGAGGAACCTCACCATGTGGCGATCAGGGATTGTCTTTAATAATTTCAGAGTCAGACCCTGGTGCCACACAGTGTCGTAGGCTGCAGTGAGGTCGACAAAGATGGCACCTGCTTTGTGATTCTTCTCAAAGCTGTCTTCGATGTCATTGGTCAGCTTGACAATTTGGTGGACTGTACTCCGACCATGGCGGAAGCCCGCTTGTTCATCTGGTAATTGTGGGTCAACCACAGGTTCTATCCTCGCCAGAAGGAGACGTTCCAGAAGCTTGTAAGGGACACAGAGAAGGGAGATTGGTCTGTAGCTCTTGGGGTCATCAACTGGTTTGTTTGGTTTTGGGAGAGCAATTACAGTGGCTTTTCTCCATATCTTAGGGATGACTTGGTTGGTGAAACAGCAAGAATAGAAATCTGTTAACCACTTCTGACATTTGACCCCGCAATGAATAAGGAATTCTGGTGGGATGTTGTCCGGACCTTGGGCCTTTCCACTCCTAAGTAGGGCTAAAGCATTAGCTAACTCCTCCTGAGAGAAGGGGGCCGACAACCATCCATCCACTCCCGGGGCCTGCCATAGGTTGGTAGTCTCCTGTTTCACAGATCGAGTGTGGGCCTTGTCACAGTCCTTGAATCGCCCATTGCTAACAAGTTGTTCCGCGATGGAGTTGGCTGACACAGGACATGTTCTAGGTTTGGTACTGTTTCCAGTGAGGCGTTTGAGAGTCTTCCAAGCAACTCTGCTAGAGTGAGTGAAGTCTATCCCTTGCACGGTTTCTTCCCAACGTTTACGACGCTTCCTGTCTAGACAATCAGTCAGTTGTGAGGCTTTGGTGGAAGCCAAGTCTCCAGGTTCAGATCGCAAGAACTGGTTGTAGATAGCATCACATTCTTCGTCCCAGGTGGGGATGTAGTGTCGGCGAAAACCGCGCGGGATGGAATTCGTTGCTGCCTTGATAAGTATATCGCAGAAGTCTGAGTAGGCTTGGTCGGTGCCACGGGGAGTTGGTGGAGGGAGATTGCATACGGCTTCATCTACCAAGTCAGAGAATTTTTTCCAGTCGGCCTTGCGGAAATTCCAACGCTTAACAGGCTTCGTTGTGACTGGTCGGACTGGGTTTACTGGTATGAGCAGTGATGGCCTGTGTTGTGACTTGGGAAAGGGGTCTAAGATAATCCGGTGAGGTGATGGGCCTTGAAAGTTGACAAAGGCTAAGTCAGGATTTGACGTTGTATTCCATCTGCAAGAGTGGAAGCTGTCTGGCTGTTTTGGGTCAAACAGTAATTGGACACCAGCTGTTGAAGACCAATCTTCTAGTGCAAAACCATCTGGATTAGTGGATGAGTAGCCCCATGAAGTACTGTGACTGTTGAAATCTCCAGCATAGATGCAAGGAGCACTGAAGATAGGAAGGGTATTTGGCTGAAGTCGAAATGAGGGTGGCTTGTAGATATTTATAATGGTAACCTCTTCAACTAACGTTGCCATCCACTCCACTGGTGAGTCTGATGGACATGAAACCAATGCTTTCCAACTGTGAGTACTCTTGACAAAAGTTGCAATCCCATGAATTTCGCTTACTGTATGTGCGGCCAGAGTGAAACCAGGGATATTGAGATAAGAGCTGTCCTTAGCATGAGTTTCCTGTAGAAGAATTACTGTTGCTTTATGTGTCTGAAGTAACTGTTCAATAACGTTGATCTTGGCTTTGGTTAGGCCTTCTACGTTTAGTTGCAGCACGGAGACGCCTTCCTGTATGACATCAAAAGATGCTTGCCCTGATAACTTTGTGTCAGCTTCAGGATGTGGACTTGAAGGATTCATCTTATTTGGAGCTTTACTGTTGCTGCTGCTGTCTCAGATTGTTGTCATTCGCCTGATAAATCAGTCACCTGATCGATCAGTTGCCCCGGGCCCACCACAAGGAGGTTGACAACACGGACCCACAAACACTATTCAGTGCTACTCGATATTCGTGTGTATCGCCTCGAAGGCTATTTATAGCTGAAAGTTCTAAAGGAGAAAAAAAAATTGGACGTGTCCTTTAGCTTTTGTGACGTCACAATAATGAATTGCGTCAAATCTGGCTGCTTACGGGTGCTTTGTGTGCGTTGCTGAAAGTTAGCTGCGATGACTGAAGGGGATGACGTCACAACGAGGTTTGTTGGTAGTACGCCTTGTTCCTTAGTAAAGCTGCGTTGACTGCACTGTAAATGGTGACGTCACACTGAGGATTGTTGACTGGTACGCGATACTATTACTAAAGTTGATATCTATAGTGACGTCATAGTAGGCTGAAATCCTTGCGTAGGACTATTTGCGCGTCTGCTTAGCGTATTTTTGTTTATATTTGTTATTGTTGGACGCTAAGTTTATTATACTTCTTCGACAAAAACGACCAGAAACGAAGAAAAAACCCGGAAAAACTCGCAAACACTCAAGTTACGCAACACATACCAGACATCCGCGGAATCAGCGTGATGAGTGCAATCCAGGCTCTGTGTATTAAGCAAAATGACGCTACGTCGAAGCCAAGCCTAGTGACAATAAAGATAGTCATGTCAATTTTCATTTCCAGAAAAAACTGCACTCCCATAGAGATAACACGTAACCTGGTCAAATTTAACAAGGTTACTTTCAATCCATTTTTACGAGGTGATACCGTCATCCAAACAAAATGTTGATATTCACTTATAAAAGAGCATTTAATAAGCTACAACATACTGAAATCTGGGTGAAAATCGGCACAGGATAATTGAGATACGCTCGAGTGATCTTGAAATTTGATGACGTCATTTTGAAAATTTACTTTTTCATTTTATTAAGAAATTTGACATCTTTTATTCATTTTTCCAGCATCACCAACCCATGAAATGACATGTCCAACTCATCAGCTTTCAAAATATGTAAAGAAAATGGGGGGTCACAGTCCATCCTGACGAGTAATATCGGATTTAAAATTGGCGTTGTTTTTTTTTTTTTTTTTTTTTTGCATAGTTAAACTGCATATCCCCATTGACGCGCGCACGGAATTTCAACTTGACGGGCCCGTATGACATCATATGTGACCCTGCACCTCAAAACAAACAAAAAGTCGCCAGACATGAATTTTTAGTTAAGACCATATTCTGAAAGAGCAGACTTTAAGCTTTAAAATGATGTATAACATAAATCAAATGGACTCTTCTAACCTATCTAAATATTGGAAAGAAAGCACAAACTCAGGAAAAGTGTGAACTTTTAAAGTTTAATTATCATGGGGGGGGGGGGTGGTGTACAGACACTAAAATTTGGTGGATGTTTCAAAAGCATTATGCAATCCCTGATTTGAAAGAGCTGAAATATGTGTATGTTTTGGATCATACTCTCTGATAGACAAGACTGAATTGCATAAAATGCACATTCACGAACAAGACGATTAATTTTACAGCAACAATAACGTCTCAAATTGCCACCATTCTTCCATTGAAGCATAGGGCTATCTCATCTTTGACCATAGCAATTAAAATAATTCATGTCCACAATGTACAGGTTTTTAAACTTTTTAAACAGTTTTATTTATATTTTTATTCATCTATTATTTTTCTTTGGTTAGCTTTGGTTTAGTGGAAAATACAGAATTGAGGAGAATTTCATTAGTTCTTGTCTAGAAAGTTACCAGTAACTGTCTAAATTTATTGGACCATTATTTTGTATGATTATCCTACGGCAAATAGTACATGATTACTCTTATTTTCCCCCTTGTGTACAAAAAAAAATCATTTGCCTAAGTCAATCATATCTCCAACTTGAAGAACTTTGCCAATTTGCTGGAATTTGCAAAGGAAATCTGAATGTCTGAGTAGGTTATATGAAGGAAACGTTAGATTTTAAATTGCTAATACATATAAATCCATGTGAGCATTATTCAAAGAATGCAATATCCTAGAATTCATGTGTACAAAAATACAACAGCATACTGTACAAGTGTATCAAAATTGTACATTTTGTAAAGCACTGAGATCATTTATCCAAACATTCAGTGATCAAGATTGAAAACCACTTTCAGAATACAAATTTAGATACAGTTAAATACATGTTTGTCATCACACATTTTGTAAATTGTCAAGACAACTGGAAAAGAGAAAATCGAAGTAACAAAACCACAAGACATACATGACTATGATTACGTGCCTTTGTTGACCTCCATTATCTGGCTGATCTAGCAGAGGCACGTTCTCACCGGTGGCTTGATATCAGCAGGGATTCATAGATGAAGGATAAAATGTCAAGAGTCTGTGATCGTCAAGTCTATTGTTGGGAATTCCATCAAAGTGAACAAGATTTTGTGAACAGGTGATCCACTGCTTGAAAGATGTCTTCCTCTCCAAGAAGGGTCGTATCATCAACAAAAACTAAATACCGTTGGTGCTCCCGTCCACCAGCAAAAAAAAAACAAAAAAAAAAAACAGCAAGAAGGGCTGGCTAAACTCTTGGTGCTCTTCTTGTGCTGCATCATCATCTGTACCAGAGTAAATGATAGAGTACAACAATATAAATGAAAACATGTGAATATGCAACTCCAGAGTTCTGAATTTTTTTTCTCTTTCTCGTCTAAGTGTATGACAGAGGATCATCACAAGAAAGCGTATATTGTTGGATGATATTTACTTGTGTAATCTAAATTTGAAACACAGTCTGGGAAATTTAATGGACATATTCTCATGTCTTGTATACAAACTACCACCACCAAAAAATAAAATGTATAAATAAAGATGCATTTACATTTTGACGTATGATGCCATGATTTCAAGGCATATACAGGTGTGACTAGAACATAATTGTAAAAATAAAGAATGTGCTAACGATGTACAGTCATCAATGTGTCTTTGAGACAGTATACTTCAAAAAATCTGTAAAAATAATTGGATATTGCTAAAGAACTATACGTTTCTTATTACTTAGATCAACAGGTTAAATTTAACAGGTATTAATGTCACAGGGAAGACAGTAAATGAACTCACATATCTTTCTTCAAAGAGATGCAGGAGAGCACTGTCAGTTGTGGCTCCTTACTCTTTCCTCCCTGTCTTGATGCAGGATGTTGGCAGAAGTTATGTCAACAGCACCGAGGCTCCTTGGTCTCCTAAAATTCACATTAAATTCAACTGCTTTCAAAGCCTGCCAAACATTCTACTGTAATGGGCAACAGTCAATCCCGGAAGCACAATAATTTGAGAGAGCGAGATAGAAAGAAATGCATTCATAAGATCATTAACATGGCCAATGGAGGAAATCAGTTATCTGCACATGAACAGAATTAGTAAAGAAGAGAGGACAGATAGGCAACACGGTCAGTGTACAGTGTTCCCTGCAATTAAATCATGTGGGGTACCGTATTCTCTGTTTTTGCGCACATTTTTGTTAAGTGAATTTTTCCATGTACATGAACCCAGATAAAATAGAAGTCGAACAACTCGGGTCACATTCTGCAAGAGAAGAACAAGTACAATCTTGTATATGGGTAAGGGTGGGAAACTGATTTTCAGAATCCTCTTTCTCTTATTAAGTGAAAGTGGTGCAATATCTTGTTTTTATTGTGATGTTAGTGACTAAATCATATCATTTTAATTTGCTATGAGGCTACACTCACCTAGATCCATGGCATAATCAGCGAGATGAGGCCTTCAGACTGGGCTACCTGCTGGGAAGGATTCTTCAGCAATATCAGATCCCCAGCTTGAAAGGAATTTTGAGCCGTTTCAGGATTGATCAATTCAAACTCCATACTGAGCTGTGTGGCGGCACGTCAGTAGACCTGTATGAAATCAAAGCCGAGGTGAAACATGAGAATATATTAAATCAATCTTTATTGCACATCACTACCCTAAATGAAGTGGGTTGTCAAATGGTTTCAATCAGCAATAAGGATTCAGTCAGTGAGACAATTTTGGGAAAAGTGGGCGTTTTGTCTAGGAGTTTGCATTATTCCTCCTTCATTTTCAATTCCAATTATACTTTATTTTCATCAAACAAAAAGTAACACATCATACAGAGTATTTTGTCAATTCATACTGTTGAACAAATTGAAAATGAAAGTAAAGTCATAAAACATGATACGAAATAAATACACAAAATAATTCATTTCATACTGCTGAAAAATTAAAAGGTAAGGTAGTCCCCTTGCAAACGACTGAGACAAAACACTCAACTGTAGGCCTACCCCTGTATTCTTGAGAGCTTCGACTATCCCAAATGGGATCTATTTTATCCCTCTGAAAAAGCCCACAGTCTCTTTGGTACAGTACTGGCGGTAGAGTACAGGTTACTTTGGTCTATCAATCGCGTGACACTTGACAGGCCCAGCACGTATCCGGCTGTAGGGATAAAGTACTACGCAGACTTTATTGCGATTTAGAGTTGGAATAGAACTAGAAATATTGGTCTAGCGTAGTCCAGCTGCTAATCTGAGCTGGCACAGAAATTTCTTACAGCAATATAAATACCTTTTATGGCTTAGGGTTTGTTTGTTGCTCCCATATCTTGATTGAACCGAGTCATCCTCTCGTATGCCAGTCAGACGTGCATGATGGCGATGTTGTACGTTATACGACGGACGGCACTAGCACTGCACTGTTTACGTACGCTAGGTAGGTCGCAAGAAGTTGCTGCGGCGACATCGACACCAAAATCAAAGTGAGAAACCCGTCAACCTGTGCGATATGCGCATGCTCCATTATTCACTCTCCAGACCGAGTGCAATTGTCTCGCCGGGAAATGTGCAAACATAAAGCCGGGAAATGTGCAAAAGTACAATTTTGCCGGGAAATGTGCAAATCATTAACTGTAGCAGTACTGTGTATAAAGATAGTAGATAAACTCTATGTCTAAACTCCGCATGAACTTCCACCATTAATATTTTCTTAATAAGATCCGAGACAGATTTTCAACAACATTGGCAGGTAGCACCATTAAGGCAATGGGATTTCAATTTGTTTAGATTAGTCATACCCCCTTTTTTTCGGGGGGGGGGGGGGACCTCAACGTCCCAGAACTACGGTTTTATCAAAATTCTTCTTATATTCTATAACCAAATAAGATAGAGCTTGGTTGATGCTATAAAGACTTTGATGACAGTAGTTCAAGTTTATGGCAAATCCAGGGATGCAGGGCACGGGGCCATGTGGGGAGGGATGGGGGGGGGGGGCGACTTCAATCCCCCTCCCTAGACCCCTTTCGGGAGGGGGTTGAAGCTTGAGATTCCTAATCTCTGAAATGTTTAATCTTCTGTCGAACCGAAAAAGATAGAACTACGTTAAAGATAATATAAAGTTTTGGTATTACCTCAAAAGTTTCCCTGAATTTCCTTGTCTTAGTTTGTGTTTCAGGTTGAAGTACCTTTCATATAACTAACACTGTGAGACTTACTCGCCCCAAAGTGCTCTCATGATTTGTAATCATGCAATAATGGTTTCGTACCAGAGCCGCCGCCGTACGGCGGCGAGGTAGTACACGTATTGTACAAAACCATTATTGCATGATAACTGCGACCAGCAGCGTGCAGCCCCATACGCATATCACTGCGACCAGCAGCCCCATACGCACAGCTAAATGGGGCTTCGCATTGTAGCTTACAGGATCATGACAGATTTAGTATCGCGGGTAAATATCAACTTAAAATACAAACATTTCTTCAATTTGAAGACTTACCAGTTAAGTTGAAGTATTTAAAACAGGCTTCGGGCAACGTTTGGGTTTGCCAATAGTCCCTTTCTGTTCGAATTGATGACTGAATGTGACTCGGTCGAGAGGACCTTGGGAGAGCTACACTGAATTGACGGCCAGCGCAGTGTACACTGTAAAAACATCGGTGTTAGATTTAACACCACGGGTGTTAAATCTAACACCGATCAAACTTCAATAAAGGACCACACCCACAGGTGTTAAAAATGCACTGTGATGGTGTTGAAAAGTGTTCACCTGACACTTCGTGGTGTTAATTTGACACTGTACCTGGTGTTATTTTGACACTGTACTGGTGTTAATTCAAAAATGACACCACATGGTGTTGATTTGATATTTGCTGGTGTTGATATCAATGGTTTAACACCCGTCCAGCTTCAATAAGGGACCACACCAGCTGGTGTTACTTTGGTGTAAATTTATTTTCACATTTTTTCAAAAATTTTTAGTATTCTATAAATGTAAAATTCTTGATCGTCTTGTTTAAATTAAAAATCAACAAGAAGTGCAGTTACTAAGAAACTCTTCAAAGAACAGTTAAAAATTTGGAAGACACTCGTAGGTGTTAATTTAACACCATAAATAAGCACCGAAAATTTAACACCAGCTCGGTGTTCACTATTTAACACCGGACTTTTTGCAGTGTATGTACCTCTGCCAAGGTCCTCTCGACAGAGTCACATTCAGTCATCAATTTGAACAGAAAGGGACTATTGGCAGAACCAAACGTTACCCGAAGCCTGTTTTCAAGACTTCAACGTAATTGGTAAGTCTTCAAATTGAAGAATTTTATGGATTTTAAGTTGATATTTACCCGCAATACTAAATCTGTCATGATGAGGGCGCCCTTTTCTACGGGATCAGACGGTAGGCATGTGATAATGCTGATCTAAATTTCCACCAAAATTCTGACCGAGACTAGATTCTGGCGGTAAGCAAATTAGTTTTCTGTCTCTTGATGATCTGTAGCAGAGCCTGAGTAGTGATGGGATCTAAAAGACAGCTAGACACTCCTGAAAAGTATGACTCCAATCTGACGGCCCCCAGGAAAGTCATCGTGCAAGATCTTGACACGAAGCAGGCCAGCGCGTCGGGGGAGGATTCGGCGGCGGAGGGTGCAGGGGAGACGCAGGTGGGTTCGGCTAAACGTTCGCTTCCGTTGAACAGTGTCGATGGTGTTATGGAATCTGATCCACCGCCGCGTTGGTTCAGCAGCTTTGTTGATCGATTTGAGTCTCGCTTCTCTCGTTTGGAGCAACGCATGGAGTCTCTTCTTCAGGAGAAATTAGATGAAATGACTTTGAAAGTCTCTCATAATGAAGAGAAAATCACAGCATGTGCTATCCAGCTTGACGACGTGATTGCAGAAGTGAAAAAGCTTAAATCAGAGAGAGACGACATGATTGCCAAGATAGATGACTTAGAGAACAGATCCCGACGCAATAACCTTGTCTTTCATGGCGTGCCGGAAAGCCCTAGAGAAAATTGCAACGAGGTACTACAGGATTTCCTTCGTGGTTTTGTGGGCTTATCTCCAGATGAGTCTACATTCGAGAGATGCCATCGCACACCAACCTCACCGAAGAACCCGTCTCCAGATCAGAAAACAGGTCCAAGGGTCATACATGTAGCCTTCACATCATACACCGTGAAGGAGAAAGTACGTAAGGCTTGCATCGTCAAACTGAAGGAGAGCAACTTCAAGGGGAAGAAGATCTTTGTGTCCGAAGATTTTTCCAAGCGTGTTCTACAAAAGCGAAGAAACAAGTTGGATCTCATCAAGCGCTTGAGAGATGAGGGGAAGAGACCCTTCTTCCTCTTTCCAGACAGAGTGGCCTTCAGGGATCGAGATGGAAAGCTGCACTTTGTTGGTTAACTCAGCACGTTAATTTATCGTCTTTTTTTTCTATGATACTTTCAAAGAGGTGTAAACGGATGTTGACTTTCACTTTATTACTTGTTAGCCATTGGTATAGTATCAGTCCCTGAGGCTGTATAGTTCAACTTTATTTTAGCTTCAACCAACGTTACTACAATACAAGTATACATTGATTTGTTACTGATATATCAACAACATGTGAGTCTCTACTCTCTGGACAGTCTTTTGGTGCCTCCATGTTTTGTTGTGATCTCTGTGGGTTTTTTAGCACATGCATTCAGGACCGAGTTTTGATTTTAGGTCCTGTTTTTCATCTTGTGCTTTCCCTCCTATGTTACCTACACCTGTCTCAATATGTCCTTTTTTTCTTTTTTTTTTTATTCATTACTACACTGTTTTTGATATGCTATGTTTGTTTAATGGCAGCTTCTGTATTTTGTGTGCTGATATTGTTTGCTCTATGAAGTTACAGGATACATTCTGTTTGGGATTTAAATGTACAGGTACTTGTGTATTTGTAAACTTAACTAGAGTAATTTTCAGATATTGTGACTATGGAGTTTATTTGTTTGCAAAATGTTATTGAAGCTGCGTTCTTTTAATTGCCGTGGATTGCAAGACCATGTAAAACGAAGGAAGGTTTTTAATTTTATGAGAAGTATTGATAGCGATATTATATTTTTACAGGAAACACACTCAGAAAAAAATGATGAAAATTATTGGAAATGTCTTTGGGGGGAATCTGCTTGGTTCTCAAGTTTTTCTTCTAACAGCAGGGGGGTTGCCATATTGATAAGAAATTCTGTATCTGTCAAGGTCAACTCTATATTTAGGGACCCTAATGGTAGATTTTTGATAATATTGATGCATTATTGAATAGTTTATCTGTAATTTTGGTGAATGTATATGCTCCGAATAATGACGACCCTAATTTTTTATTAGAAGTGTTTGGTGAAGTTGAAAATACAAATGGATCATCGTTAATTGTGGGAGGGGATTTTAATACAGCCATCGGCCCCTTGGATTACCAGGGTGGTAGGACACGCCATTCTAATATAAAATCCAGTGAAATGTTGTCGGTCATAATGGAGGATTTTGGATTATGTGACATATGGAGAAATTTTCATCCCACATTGAAACAATACACAAGGCATCAGAAAATCGCAAGGGTTTTGTCTCGATTAGATTTTATTCTCGTTTCAAATAATTTTTTACATAATTGTGTTAAATCTAAAATTATCCCTGGAATCCAATCAGATCATTCTGTTGTTTCTTTGGAGTTTACTGATAATCAACCAATGAAAGGACGGGGATTTTGGAAGCTGAACTGTTATTATTTAAATCATGATGCTGACTTTGTTAATTTGATTAAGGATAAGATAAACGATTTTAAAGATATTCACAAAGGTTCACAGTGTAATCCTAATAGTTTGTGGGACTCCTTAAAGTGTGTGATTACGGGTGTGTGTATAGAATATACAACTAGAAAAAAGAGAGAAAGAAATAAAGAAAAAGATAAGCTGCTTGCTGAAATTAGTAGAATAAGGATGAAGTTATCAAATGTTGCAAATACCTCAGATCATGATTTTTTATTATTGGAGGAAATGGAAGCCAAATTAAATAAGATATATGATTTTGAAACAAAAGGTCATATAATTCGTTCTAGAGTCCGTTGGTTAGAAGAGGGAGAAAAAAGTTCTAAATATTTTTGTAACTTAGAAAATAGGCAATGGCAGAATAAGAGTATAAACAGATTGAATGATAGTAAAGGAAATTTGATTGTGGACCAAACTGTTATTTTTAAAGAAATAAGTGATTTTTATAGTAAACTGTATTCCTGTAAAGATGATGGCTCAATACATGATATTGGCTACAAAAGTGAAGTATTTTTGAACAACATTGATATCCCAAAATTAACAGAAGATGAAAAAGCTTCTCTTGAGAAACCCCTCACAAAACAAGAACTATATGATGTAATTAAGTCTATGAAATTTAATAAGACACCAGGTTATGATGGCCTTCCTGTTGAATTTTATACATTCTTTTGGCCTGATATTTGTGATATGTTGCTGAACTCATATAATTATTCCATGCAGAGTGGATTATTGTCGTTATCTCAAAGAAATGGTGTAATAACTTTACTCCCAAAGAAGGATAAAGATCTTTTATATATTAAGAATTATAGACCTATAACACTATTGACGGTTGATTATAAAATATTAGCGAAGTGTTTAGCTACTCGTTTGAAAAAATACATAAATAATTTAATTCATTCAGATCAATCTGGTTTTTTAAAAGGACGATTTATTAGTAATAATATACACCTTATTTTAGATATTATTGAATATGCTGATTTTAATGATATTCCTGGTGTTATCTTATTATTGGACATAGAAAAGGCCTTTGATAGTGTTAAGTATGATTTTTTGTTCCAAGTTTTGAAACACTTCAACTTTGGAGATTCTTTTATTAATTGGATAAAGGTAATATATTCAGGACGACAAAGTTATGTTATGAATAATGGGTTTTTAACTGATTGTATTACTATGCAAAGGGGTATTTTTCAAGGTTGTCCTATATCTCCATATCTATTTTTATTTGTGATAGAAGTAATGGCTTTGTCAATTCGGCAAAATAACAATATTAATGGTATTTCTGTTGGGGACCAAGAAGCAAAGATTTCTTTATTAGCTGATGACTCAGTTTGTTTCATAGATGGTTCAAAGGACTCATTTGATCACCTTTTTGATACTTTGCATATTTTTGGATCATTATCTGGCTGTAAAATTAACAGAAGTAAATCAGAAGCTATATGGATTGGAAGTAAAAAGGGGTGTCAGGAATTTCCTCCTTCAGCTCAAGGAATTAATTGGAAAACCTCAAATTTTAAGTCATTAGGAATTAATTTTTCTCTTAATCTTGGATTACTTTTTGATCTTAATTATAAAGAGAGATTGAAAAGAAATGAACAAACTCTCAATTGTTGGCGAATGAGAAATCTTTCCTTAATTGGTAAAATATGTGTCTTAAAATCTCTGGTGTTACCACAGTTATTGTATTTATTTTCTGTTCTTTGTATAAAGATACCTCCCCTATTTTTTAAAGGACTCAATAAGTTATTTTATAAATTCATTTGGAATGGAGGTCGAGATAGGGTGCAGAGAAAAATGATGTGTAACGATTATCTTCACTGTGGCTTGCGAATGACTGATGTTCAGATGTTCGCACTTGCTCAAAAAATGTCCTGGGTGAAATGTTTGCTTGATAAAGACTATAATTGTTTGTGGAAGACTATTGAAGTATCCTTTTTAGAAAAATTTAATGCAGACAGAGATGTGTTATGGAAATCTTATGCTCCTGAATGTATATTGAGATCTTTGAATAACATACAGTTAGCACAATCTTTACGTACATGGTACAGTTTCAGAGAGAAGGCTTCTTTTGTTTATTTTGGACATAAATTTTCAGACCTTGTTTTATGTCAGTCACTGTGGTTTAACAGACTAATTCGTTCAAAATCTAAGCAGTTTTTATATTATGATACTTGGTATGCTAAAAATGTTCGTACAATTGCAGACTTAGTTAATCCACCTTTACCTGGTTATAGATTATTTGAAGAATTTGTGTTAGACTTTGAAGTTCCCAAATCTGATAGAAGAAAATACAACTTTTTAATTAAACATATTCCTCATGAGTGGCTTGATAACCCAAGTAACACAAATGTTGATGTTATTGATACCCTCTCCGAGCATTTGGTTAAAACGAAAAAGGTACCCTGTTATGCTTATAATATATTGTTGGATGAGTGTGTTCCAGACTCACGATATGTATTTTGGGGCAGTAAAGTAGCTCTTCCGCATGATATTAACTGGGAAACTGTGCATATTAATAACTTTAGATGTACTATAGATACTCGTTTACGCTCCTTTTATTTTAAATTATTTCATAATACCATAGCCTTGAATTCCTTTTTATACAAGATTAAACGGAAGAACTCCCCAAATTGTAGTTTTTGCAATAAAGTTGAAGAAACAATAGTACATCTTTTTTGTGATTGTGAGAAGGTAAGCCCCATTTGGAATGATTTGTTACGCTTAATACATAACAAGTATGATTCAAATTTTAATTTAACAGATTTTAATAAATTTTTTGGGGTTATCAAGGATAAATTTTTGACATTTCTTTTTCTGGCAGTTAAATATTTCATTTATGTGTGCAAATTTAAAGGTGGTAATCCTAATTATGTGGCAGTAAAGTCTTTTATTAGAACTCTGAAGGAAACAGAATATTATTTGGCAAAAAAGAGAGGCAAATTACCAACTCATTTCAAAAAATGGAAGTTTGATTTGTAACGTGCATATGCATATTGTACCTTTTAAATCATGATTCCACTCTTGTTACATGTATATTTACCTTGTTATACTTATCTTATATATTTATCCTGTTAACTTTCAAATACTCTTGTTATATTGCTGTCTGCACCTTTGCCGACTGGTACCTTTACTTTGCTGCCTTTTTTCTCTTTTTCTCTCTTTCTTTTTTTCGCAAACTAATTTTTCTTGTTTGTGTTATTTGTATACCATAATTGGAAATGATTTATGTTTGTATGCCAATAGATGAAAACAATAAAACATATGAAGAAAAAAAAAATCTGTCATGATCCTGAATGCTACAATGCGAAGCCCCATTACGCTATGCGTATGGGGCTGCTGGTCGCAGTTAATTGCATGATTACTAAGAAATGAGAGCACTTTGGGGCGGGTAAGTCTCACAGTGTTAGTTATATGAAAGGTACTTTAACCTGAAACATGGAAATTCAGGGAAACTTTTGAGGTACCAAAACTTTTTATTATCTTTAATGCTATGCAGACACTATAGTTACTGAAATTTCAGGTTTGATGATGACGGATGTAGGGGTGCCCTGATAGGGGGGCGTGAGGGGGAGGAGGGGGATTTTCCACATTTTCTGTATGTTCTTGAAAAATCTGAACGGATTTTCACCTAACTTGATTTTGATTTATTAAAATGATCCCCCTCCCCCGCCGAAGAGGAAGGGGTGGGGTGGGGGGGGGGGGGGTTGAAGCCTAAGAGTCCCTGAACTCTGGATTTTTTAATCTCCTGTAGAACCGAAAAAGATAGAACTAAGTTAGTGCTATGCAGACATTAAGACTGAAATCTCATGTTTGATTATATTATTGCATGTGCAGGGGTGCCCTGGTCGTAGGTGGGTTGGGTGAGGTGGAGCAGGGAGATTTTCCAAATTTTCTCCATTTTCTTAAAAACATCTATGACGAAGTTAGCCCCCCCCCCCCCCCTGCAGAAGATTGAGGCGGGGGTGGGGGGGGGGGGTTGAAGTCTCCCAGTCGCTAAACTGGGTTTTTCTTTTTTAATCTTCTTAGTTCTGTCGAACCGAAAAATAAAAGACAGAGCTAAGTTGGTGTTGTGAAGACTAACTAAAATTTCATGTCTAATCATGGCGGATCCAGGGGTGCCCTGATAGGGGCGGGGGATGTGGGGGTGCCCGGGAAGAATTTTTACACTTTCAAAATCTTCTTTAAAAATCTATGACAGATTTTCACCATATTAACCTGGCATCCCTAGGTTAATAGAATCCTACTAAGGGGCAACAAACCGGGATGGGGGGGGGGGGGGAGGGACAGGTGTGGTTGGGGTGAGACGAAGGCCCAAATCTAAGGGGATGTTTAGAAAATTTACTATAACCATAAGTGTGACAGATTTATAAAATAGTACCGTGCTTTTATTAGCAATTACAGTCTATGCATATTGTAGGTTCAGGTTGGCTACGGCAGATGAAGGGATGCCTAAAGGGGTGGGGTTACGAAGGAGGCTTAATTTTCACATTTTCATCTTTTTTGTGAAAACTCAAGAAGCATCCCTCGGGAAATAAAATCTCACTTCAGCTTAAAAAAAAAAAATCTATAAAAAGGTGATGGAGCAAATAAAGTGCTATAGTAAGTTAATTCAAGGGCGGGGGAGGGGGAATTTTCACACATTCAGCTTCTTCTTGAAACCCGTATACAGTAGAGATTTGCCAAGCTTGGCACGTAGCGTATTTATTGGGTGATATGACCCCAGTTGTTTAATGAGCCCCGCCCCAACCCCAAAGGTGGGAGGAGGTGGAGACGCCCCCCCCCCATCTCAGCCCCTTGAAAGGGACCGAGACGAGAGGTGGGGTCGTTCGGGTTGAATCCAAATTTCAGGTATTTCTTGAAAACCCTACGCATGACAAAAGGAATACATTTTTCAAGAAATCTTATGTACAACTAAGAGTAATAGAACTCAATTTTATCACATTTTTGGAAGGTTAGCCTACTTTGAAATTCACGCCTGCTTATAACGTGGTGGCTACCCTCTTCTTAGCCCCGCGTTGGGGAAAGGAAACAAACTGGACTTGTTGCCCCTTCGAACAAAGTGGGATTCTATTACCCTAGAGATGCTACCTCCCACGTTTGGTGAAAATCCGTCAAAGATTCTCAACAGATGCAGAAAATGTGGAAAAATCCCCCTCCTCTCCACTCACTCCACCCCCCCCCCCGCCCCGATAAGGACACCCTTCGATCCGCCACAATCAAACATGAGATTTCAGTTATTAATGTCTTCATAGCACTAACTTGCCCCTATCTTTTTTTTTTTGGTCGACAGAAGAAGATAAAATTCCACAGTTTAGGGACTCTAAGGCTTCAACCCCCTCCCCCTCCCTTCAGTGGTGTATGTGTGTGTGTGCGTGGGGGGGGGGGGGACTCATTTTCTCAAATTAAGATCATATCACCATAAATGCAATCTGCAAGTTTTGTGAAAATAAGTTGTAGATTTTTCAAGAAGATGCTGAAAATGTGGAAATCCCCCTCCCCCCCTCTTTCTGGGCACCCCTGGATTCGCCAAAATCAAACATGAAATTTCTGTCATTAATGTCTTCAATTAGCAGCTGATTAGCACTAACTTACCTCTATCTTTTCCGGTTTGATAGAAGAAGAAAAACATCCAGAGTTTAGGGACTCTGAGGCTTCAACCCCCTCCTTTGGCGGGGTGGGGGGGGGGGGTGGGCTCATGTTATCAATAAGATCATACTACCCCCCCCCAAAAAAAAAATGCTCTATGCCAAGTTAGATGGAAATCTGTCGTAGATTTGTAAGAAGATGCAGAAAATGTGGAAAATCCCCCTCCTTCCCCCACCCCCCACCCCCCCCCCCCCATCTGGGCACCCCTGGATTCGCCATAATGAAACACGAAATTTCAGTCATTAATGTCTTCATAACTTACCTCTTTCTTTTTTGGTTTGACAGAGGAAGATTAAAAAATTCAAGAGATTAGGGATCTTACGCTTCATCTCCCCCGCCCTCCCTTTTTTTTTGGGGGGGGGGGCGGGGGTTGGGCTCATTTTGACAAATAAAGATCTCTCTCTCTGTTCTGCCATGGACGTCACTGCCCGTTGGCGATCACTGATGCAGTATGTTTCCGCCATCTCCCTCTATCGTCGCACGAATGCAGCAATGTAGATCCTCTCTCGCCGACTAATCCAGCCATTGCAGAAGGGAAAGTGAGTCGCTGTCGTCCACGTGATCTCTTCCCATTCACAAATCTAGACAGGACTAGATGTTCAGTTTGCCTCTTCCTCACGACATGGCCCAAAAACTGCATCTGGCGTTTCCTGATGGTCGAGAGCAGCTCACGTTCAGCCGACACCATTTCTAGTACTTCTGTGTTTGATTTACTTTCCGTCCATGATATTTTCAACATGAAATATTTTCAAAAATATTTTCAAATAAAGATCATATCACCATAAAGATGCTATCTGCCCAAGTTTGGTGATAATCTGTCGTGAGATTTACGAGAAGATGCTGAAAATGAGGAAAATCCATAGTTCAGGGACTCTGAGCTTCACCCCCCCCCCCCCATTCGGTGGTGGGGGGGGGGGGGGGCTCATTTTTTTTTTTTTTTTTTTTACAATTACGACCATATCACTATTGAGATGCTATCTACCAAAACTTGTGAAAATCCGTTGTTGGGTTTACAAGAACATGATGAAAATGTTTTAAAAAAGACAGGTAGTCGCTATAGACAGGTGGTGGCTAAGACATGTGGTAAAGGTAGTCATTGATTCATCCGCAGGTTTGATTGAGAGTTTCTCTTCCATCTATACATGATATAGCTGAAATGCACGGTTTGCACATTTCCCGACGGCTTTTGCACATTTCCCGGCAAAAATTGTACATTTGCACATTTCCCGGCGTCACGTTTGCACATTTCCCGTTAATGAAATTTAGAGATTTGCACATTTCCCGGCGTTTGCACTTTCCCGGTTATTGTGGCGGTCGAGGGATGTCCGTATGGGGGGGGGGGGGGGGAGGAGTGAGGGGAAGGAGGTGAATTTTCCACATGTTCTGCATCTGTTTGAGAAATCTTTGACGGATTTTCACCAAACGTGGGAGGTAGCATCTCTAGGGTAGTAGAATCCCACTTTGTTCGAAGGGGCAACAAGTCCAATTTGCTCCCTTTCCCCAAAGCGGGGGCTAAGACGAGGGTAGCCACCACGTACGTTATAAGCAGTAATGAAATTTCACCAAGGTAGGCCAACCTTCCAAAAATGTGATAACATTGTGTTCTATTACTCTTTAAATATGTATACCTATTCCTTTTGTCATGCTTAGGGTTTTCAAGAAATACCTGAAATTCTGAATTCCACCCGACGACCCCACCCCCTCGTCTCGGCCCTTTTCGAGGGGCTGAGATGGGGGGGGGGGTGGGCTCCACCTCCTCCCAATCCCATTCGTTGATTACCACTAATGCTTTGAATTTTTCACAATTCAGATGGAAATACACAGGAGCGTAGGTTTTTCGCCATAACTTTGGCTGCCAACCTAATATATCAAAACCCGCAAGGGTGCAAGGGTTACATCATCCAGATTCGGATTCAGCCTCCCCGAAATAAAATAAAAAACACCACTTGTTTTCATTTTGTAACTATTCAGATAGGAAAACATTGGAATTTCTGGTTTTTCGGCCATAACTGAACATCTGAAAACTCTCAAGGATGCAAGAGTCGCATCATCCATATTCGGATTCAGCACCCTCGAAATAGGGTAAAACCATCTAAATCATCGGGCAGACGGCAAAATATGAATCAGCCTCTGGCACCCAGACTACATGTATTTGTATTGTGAAGCTTGATGGGTCTTTTCGTTGTTGTTGACTTGTCTGCTTACTCTGAAAATTGCGAGATGCGTAATGATCTAAAATGATGAAGTCATTGACATAAATAGCCACGCCCTGGTACCTAAAAATGCCCAAGTAGACTAACTTTGCTATCAGTCCTGGACCATTGATCGTGAAGATCTTAAGGTCAAAAAGCCTGCGGATAAAAAAGCCTAAAGAAAAACATGACAGGGGTAATAAATGATTTACAAGACAGAGGGGTAGGGGAAAGGGTTAAACTACGAAGAAACTGGTAAGCTATATCACTCGTGTTTTAAGCCACTGTCGATAAATTAGTTTGTTTGGATTCATCACTCTGTTCTCCGTCGCCAAAGACAAGCACGTTTGTGGATAATCCGCATACGAAAAGCTCTCGCACGGCGACTTTGAACTGAGGGTGGCGCGCAGCGTAAATCAAAGGGTTTGCACAGGAGTTCATGAACGCAAGCAGTGTCAGGAACTTTGCAGAGGCGTGTCGAAAAAGGAGAAGGGAATAATGCCGAGGTTGATGCCCATGAAGAAGAGTTGGTTTGGTCCCCAGCAGATGACATAGATGATGATCACAAGGAGCATCATCTTGATGACACGATCTCTTGCTACCAGGTGGGCCGCTGATCCTGTTGTTCTTGAGGAATCAACCTTGTTGAAACGCTTCGCCTGACGGTAGAGAGAGGACGCAATCGCAGGGAACACCAAGCGATAGATGAAAACGAAGCATCCATCCATGCCGCTCGGGAACCGTAATCATAGACGCAGTTTTTCAATGACTCATCGAAGCGAGCGGGAAAAACACATTCGCAGAGCGTTACCGTCAAGATGACTGTCCACGAGGTGACGATGCAGACGGTAAGCCTTCCCTTGGTGACTATGTGTATGATTTTTAGCGGGAAAACAATGACAAGGTGCCGGTCGAGGGAAATCCCAACAAGAGTGTAGATAGATGCCGAGATGGAAGCCCACTTCAGGACACTAGGGTACATGATTTTGCAGTAAACGTGTCCCAGAAGCGAATTGGGAGCAAGGCTCGCTTTTGGCCACGGAACAATGAAGAAAGACGTGAGAAAATCAGCCCAGGCTAGGAATCCTAAGAGGATATCCGTGGACCGGTTAGCATTGCGGCGTTTGAACACCACCAAAATAACTAGACCGTTCCCTACCATTTCAAGAATTGCACAGCCCAATTCCATAACCGTATAAGGTGACCATGCAATCGGGTGCCACGCCCAACCGTATGTCGCTTCTGCTGCCAGTGGCGTATCTAGGGGGGGGGGGGCAAGGGGGGCACGTGCCCCGGGCACCACTCCTTGGGGGCGCAAAAAACGGGGGAAAAAACGAAAAAAAGAAGAAAAAGAAAAAAAAAACGAAGAAGAAGAAAAAACAGAAAGAAGAAGAAGAAGAAGAAGAAGAAGAAAAACCTCGCCCGGAAGGGGGGAGGGAGAATGGGGGGGGGGGGGGGCAGAAAACCAAATCAAACAAGATAAAAACAAAACATGATGATGACGCGGACAAAATGACAATGTTTATTGCGTTCACACAAGAATTCCATGTTCTGTCAGCTGAAATACAAAAATTTTCGGCTCGCTCGCTGCGTTCGCTCGCCAAAACCTATATAAATAAAGAAGGTAAGAACAAAACGTGATGATGACGCGGACAAAATGACAATGTCTTTTGTGTTCACATATTTCATTTTATATTTAGCAGGCAAAATGTTTCACGGAGCAGCTTCTGTAATTTCTTTTGTTCTGAAGCGATCGCCAATTGGATCAAAAGAAGGCACCAACGGTTTCGAACATACGGGGGGGGGGCGGAAAAAAAAATCAAGCAAGATAAGAACAAAACGTAAAGATGACGCGGAAATATGCAAATTTCGGCTCACTCGCTCGTACAATTTAGAGTGCTTTTTCAAGTCCACAGTTTGTTGGTATAAATCGTTATCTATAAGTCCGTCACTATATCTTGATTGGGATTGTAAGATTAAATAAGCAAAAAATAACAAGAATTCAATGTTTTGTAAGCGGAAATACAAAAGTTTTCGGCTCGCTCCCTGCGGTCGCTCGCCAAAATTTATCCCCCCCAAAAAAGAACAAAACGTGACGATGACGCGCGCAAAATGACAATGTCTATTGTGTTCACACATGTCATTTTATATCAAGCAGGAAGAATGTTACACGGAGTAGCGGCTGCAATTTCATTCGTTCTAAAGCGATCGCCGATTGGATCAAGAGAGGACGCCAACGGTTTCGAACATAGCCTGGGGGGGGGGGGGGCGCAAAAAAAACCCAAATAAAAAAGATAACAAAACGTAATGATTACGCGGAAATATGCAAATTTCAGCTCGCTCGCTCTTACTAATTTAGAGTACTAGTATTGTAAGTCCTCAGTTTGTTGGCATAAATTGTTATCTATATTAAAGGTCGTCACTATATCTTGATTAGAATTGTAAGATTTAATAAGCAAAAGATGACAAGAATTCAATGTTTTGTAAGCTGAAATACAAACATCTTCGGCTCGCTCGCTGCGCTCGCTCGCCAAAATTTATCAAAAAAAGAAAAGAAAAAAGAGATAAGAACAAAACGCGATGATGACGTGGAAATATACAAATTTTGGCTAACTCGCGCGTAGTAATTAAGAGTACTTTTTAAATTCCTCATGCAGTTTGTTAATATAAATCGTTATCTATAAGGCCGTCACTATATCTTGATTGGAATTGTAAGATTTGATTAGCAAAAAATGACAAGAATTCCATGTTTTGTAAGCTGAAATACCAAAATTTTCGGCTCGCTCGCTCGCCAAAATTGATCAAAATTCATAACATTTAAATCACCCTCAAAAAGACCCCTTTTAAGTGCTTGAAAAAAACATAAATATGTGGACTTTGTTTAAAGTCCCTACCGGAATGGGGTTGGGGTTGAACACTTTTTAAAAAATTAGGGGCGCAATTTTCGCGCTTGCCCCGGGCGCCGTTTTCCCTGCCCGAGGATCTCCAAGTCTTATTTTCTGTAGGCTTGTTTAATTTGGTATTGACAAAATTTTAAACTTATTTACCTAATATTGACAAATTAGTGTTATGTTCTGTACACAAATTCACATACAAAATTTCCAACATCTCCGTAATCACGATATAAAAGAAAATGTGTGAAACACAATTTGATAACTTATTCTTATAACTCAGGACACTATCCATTGGCGGATCCAGAGGGGGCGCAAGAGGCGCCCGCCCCCCTTTTTTTATCTAAAAAAAAAAAACAAAAAAAAAAAAAACAGAAAAAAAAAACCTGAAAAAAAAAACCGAAATGAAACCCGGAATTGGCACCAGAAATATTAATTACGCCTCCTTTACAGAATTTCTGGATCCCCCCCCCCCCTGCTATCTAATCAACTCCATTTGAAGAGTTTGTTCGCAAAAACCGATAAATCCATATTTGCCAAAATGGAGATATTTGCGATTAAAGGTCATGAAAAATAAAGAGAATATTAAGACGATTTTTGCTTCTTTTGACCATAACTTCAAAAATGTACCTTTATATGTAGTGACCAATATATCATTTAAAAGGTATTATTTTGTACTTTATGACAGAGACCGTACCTCAAAATCTTCAAAAATGGACTTATCGGTTTTTGCGAACAAACCCTTCATTTTCAAAAGCTACAAAATTCACGAGGGAGCTTGTTACCAGGTGTGACTGAAAGGCAAAAACCCATAAGACACCATAATAAAGACTAGGCCATTTCATGCTAACCACACCTGAAAGCGAGTTTGAGTGTATTCTGAGATTTTTTCAATGTATACCATCTGATGTTTTAACGGGTAGGCCTTAAGTATAAGAAATATTGTGACAGTTGTTAAACATTTATTTTCCTTCTCTCTAGATAAACCCGTCTTCGTTTTGTTTGTTTGTTTGTTTGTTTGTGTGTTTTTTTTTTGTAACCGCGAAGACTCCATGTAAGCAATACTTGCCAGCAGCAGCTTTATAATTTGACGTAATCATGAAAATGATTTTGTTAATGTGATGATCTCATCTCAGGTGCTTGTTGATTTAAACTTCAAAAATAGCAGATTTTTCGGGGAGTGGTTCTTGACGCAGTGATTAACTGTCATAGAAGATACACTATTTCTACAATACAGCTGTATAATCATTAAACATATATTTTTTCATTGTATAAAGTCAAGGAAAAGGACATATTTATTCGTATATCACTTGGTTAGCACAAAATGTATAGAGTTCTCATCATTTGCCACATTGATAAGAAATGAAGATTCCTACCCCTGTTGAGCACAGGTAAAATTATCTCACCGGAAAACGTAAATACTTTGTTCTTACAAATCGCAGGCATAAATTTTCGATTTCTGTGACCAAAGTTGCCTTAAGGTCTTGATGGTCACACAAATGCACTGTATCGTTTTTAAAGTAAGAGAAATAGTGCATTACTTACCGGTTGACTTGCAAGTTTAACTGTCCGGTAAAAAACACGAATCGGAGACAATTTGAAACAGGAGGTACACCAGGTGTACTTTTATATACACGCAGTGTCATCTTGTGGTACAGTGTATCCCAAAGTAATCACGTGACATTAAACATCTCAAATAGCTGACATTGAAAGTTCAGCTCGGATGAGAAAAAATAGAGAAAAGGTCCCTTTTTCTGATGTGCAACTTTGATGATTTGAATGTGTATGTTATAGGCATTTCTATCTATTTACTTATTTATATGTCTATCTATCTATGTCTATACATATACACATATACAATACTTATATTCTATTCATTAAACACGGAGTCGTGATATGGACACTCAATAAATACGTCAAACACTTTGCACCTTTCACCTCCTCCCTGTACTCTTTCTTGAAACTTCGGATGAATGGAGAAAATCAATACTAAGCATCACACACACACCACCGCCGTCTCGGGAGACAAAGAATCACTTTTATGAAACATCATGGCGAAGGTCAGTGCTTGCGCCTCTCTCAGTAAAATGAATGAAACGTCAAAGATGAAATTAAACAGAGAAATCGATACGACATATGGGATTCAACCCTCCTGGATTCCTGCAACAAAATTGACTGCTGACTCTACTTCAGCCATGGTTCCGGAATCTGCCTTCGTAGTCTCTTTTTTTTTTCTTATCTGCTTGTCATAAAAACAACAACAACAACAATCCCAAGAAAATATTGAAGGCAGAATATGAAACAGACACACACAAAAAATCACCCAAAAGGTCGCAAAACTCCCGTAGAATGGCGTAAAACCATTTTCATCTAGTTGTAGTTATATCACTTTCTCTTCTGTCTTGTCTCTTACTGCTTTTCTCTCTCTCTCTCTCTCTCTCTCTCTCTCTCTTATTAACTCCTTTTCTCACATTGTAGGTCTCTCCCAGACACCTGACCCGAACTTTGCTTCTATTTCTTGATAACGGCATCTATTTTCAAACTGTCTTTAAATATTCTCTGTAGTCATGCTCATGAAAGAATTGTCGTATGTTGGAAGAGTCACACCCTTTCACCAAGAGGACAAGCGGATGAAGACAATATGATTAGAAAATATATCTATTACCAATAACGAGACCATTTCGTTAACGTGTAGCTTTTCATCTCTTTCTCATCTATTATAGTCCCATAAAAGGGTCCCGAACTCACCGTAGCCCACAAACATGAACATAAAAAAACACATTCACTATGTAATACACAGAACTCATCTTGACACCAACTCTTCACATTTTTGCACTATATGCACCACTGTACTTTTATACTTATTTATTTTTTCTCCTCTCAGTAGATGGTGATTCTTGTATTCCTTTAATGTGTCATATTGTATATTATATTACGGGTATAGTATATTTTGTGACTTGTTTCCTTAATTCTTTTCTTGAACTTCAGGTACATTATTCTTAGTTTCAATATGCATAAAACACCTGTTTGCTTTAATTCTGGGGATAGCAAATGGGCAGAAAACTTTTGCCCACGTTGAAGAGCCCAGTTGCAGATGCACTGTGGGATTCCTTGGTGCCATTGTCTCTTCCAGTAGTCTCTCGCGTGGCGCAGTTCCCATACGATTAAATGGAGTTATTTGTATGCTTTTCTATTGTCACTGTTGTTTTCTTGGCTATAATTCAGCTTTAAAAGAGTTGAAAATGTTTAAATTTTACTGATTTGCGGTCACTAGAATCATGGTTAACTACTGCAAGACTTCAATGTGCTTGTTACATGATTGAAAGGCAAGGAGAAGTCTTCCCCCCCCAAAAAAAAATACCCCTGGATAAAGACAGAACGTGACTTAGAACATCAACGCTTATCGGAGATCTTAGAGAATTTATTTCAAATTACTTCACGAGGCGGTTCATACTCAGGTGTAATTTTTTTAATGTGGTTCTGCCGCTGTGACTTACGTTCTTTTTGCAGTCAAAGCTCAAAAACTTATTCGCATTTAGTTTGGAATTCTGTAAAAATTAAAGAATTTTGGCAGGATATGATTGAGTATTTTGAGATAACAGAATCAAGAAATTTTCCTTGAGTAAAATTGTGTAATACAGTTATTTTCATAATTTGATTTTTGATATAAGGCAAGGTTAGAATTAAGGATACCATCATTGGCAGAATTAAGGGATATTACGTTGGTTTCATATTTTGGGGAAGAAAGAAAATTTCTATAAAAAAGAAAATAAAGTAGGTTCGCATTTATTGAAATGGGAGTATTTGAATATCAGAGATAATTAGTTTCACCCCCAGCCCTTAGGCGTATTTGTGTGTGTGTGTGTGTGTTTGTTTTCCTCTTTCTCATTATGACAACGGCGATACCTGATAGCTCGTCCGGAAAGGGAGGTTCCTAAGTAGTTCTATAGAGGGATTTTGTAAAGTGTAGTATATTATTTTGGTTTGTGAGTAGGTTTTTTTGTGTGTGTTGATATTATCAATTGAGTATTTATTATTGGGTGTCTTTTGGTAGTAAAATATGTATATAGTAAAATTGTAATGGATAATAGCGAGAAGGGAAGGAGAGGTAATTTATGTATGGTCGCGGGTGGGGTTTCTTATGTTTTCCGTAGTTTATAGCGGTATATTCTGGTTAGGAAGGGTAGTTAGGTTAGCTAGGGAGAATTGTTTTGGGGGATCGGTTCTATTTTAGATATTACAGTACTCCCATTTTTCCGGTAATTACTGTACTTTTGGTATTTTACTTTTTGTATTGGAACATGAATGTGCATATCTCAGCTGTCAACTTTATTAAAGGAATTGTGTCACAGGGGACTTTCCTCTGAATGTGGGGAACGAAAGTCCTCCCTGCCTGCGACTGGGATCTTTTCTATAGTCAAAGGTTGACTTTCTCTAAATGCAGCAGATTGTTAGCAGACCATTCACTCAATCAACTCTTTCGACTTGTGCAACTAATATGCCTCGAAATAAGTAGCCAATCACACAGTATTCTTACAATATAACAATCAATAAGATTTATTATACTGGTCTCAAATCGTGGTCGTTTACAACAATAACATAGTACAAACTTGAATACAGATATCCAATTCCACTTGATCTTGAGCTTGGTTGCTCTGCTCGTTGGTTTATTCTAGAAGCTCCGGTGCTTGGTTGCTCTAGGTTGTCGACGATGCCCTGCCTGAAGTAGCGGGTCGTCTCCCCTTTCTGGTCGTTGACTTCCCAACTTCTGGTCCTCTCTGGAACCCCAAACTGTGGCTCTCTCTGGAACCCTAAACTTGGTCCTCGCTGGAACCCTAAACACCCTGTTAATTTAATAACATGACACCTCCCTTATAATTTGTGGTCTTTGGTTATTCCTGATTCTATTCATATAACTTCAACAAAACACATTTATATTCCATCATATTACCACTGATTAGCCACACATAATTTCCATAATAATGTTTCACCATGGATCATTCTTTCAATGTTGAATAGGGGTGATTAATCAGCCCATTAAAATCTAAGCGTTGTTCTAATTCTCTATTTCTTTCACGATGCAATTAAAATTCGGTTCGACATACAAACATCACACATACAATGCAATATCGGGAATTACACAGGAACTTACAAGGCACAAACAACGTCAATTAAATGATCGTGTACTTACAACAGTTGTTGGTGTTTACACTCGAATCCTCCTAGATTCTCTGCTGGACGGGCAGGCTGTCCAAGCCGAAATGCAACAGTCCCTAAATCACACTGATTCAAAATAACACTCTGCTACTCTCTAACTTCGCAATCTCGAAGTACCGTAGCGTGGTCCTGAGTGTTCCGCAAATTATATGGCATCTGAATTTTGTGCCCAAACATTGCATATTTATACATTTCTTGGACCATGGTTCTCCATGTAAAATTACTTAAATGAAGTGACATCCTAGAAAGTTTTCATAGCAGTCCTGCCCCCTTTTCTTATTGGATGGCGTTTTCTGTCTGTCAAAACTTTCCTGAGTATCTCATTTTGCATTGGTCAAGCCTCTGCTTGACGTCATTACTTCCTGTCCACGGAAGCCAAAATTTTTTGAAGTGGTTCTGCTTTGACCTAGCTAGAAACTTGTGTTTGACGTCGTGAATGACGTCAACATACCAGATAGTATGAGGCATACTACCAGGGATTCCCTTTCCTCGTATTTTGACGTCATGTAGGGTTTACTCATCCCCAAAACATTTAATTCCAAATCACTCACTTTTACTTTGATTGTGCATCGCAAAATGTCCTTATATGGTTATTTTGATGCACGCTTTTGTCTTTAAAGCTGCACTTCTTTTGTAACCATTTCGATAACATCAATTTCTTACATGAGCTACATAACAAACAGGGGTACAATGAAACAAATTATTACGTGACAAATACCAAATATGTCATATCATGACACAACCCCCCCCCCCATTTCAAGATAGTACTGCTATATACAATAGTATTTTTACGTATGAAACTAATTTGGATAATCCCCCTTGTTAGGGGTAAACATGCCCCTCTTACTCTGGACATCGGCTGAGGAAGTCTGCTCCAACGTTATCTGTTCCCTTGACAGCGGTCACGTGGTAGCGGTAGGATTGGAGGGCAAGCGCCCAGCGCAAGACTCTGTTGTTTTGTAACTTAGCCTTGGCAATGTACATGAGGGGACGATGATCCACCTCAAGTTCAAACTCTCTCCCATATAGGTAAACATCAAACTTTTTGACTGCCCATGCAAGTGCGAGTCACTCTCGCTCTATGACGGCATACCGTCGCTCTGTGTCTGACAACTTCCGGCTGATGTATGCGATAGGGTGCTTCTCTCCCTCTACGCGCTGCATCAGTACTGCGCCGATGCCTACGTCAGACGCGTCGGTCGCCAGTATGAACGGGGATTCATGGTCTGGAATATGGAGTATGGGGGATGAAGTCAGTCGGGACTTCAGCGTGTTGAACGCCTGCTCTTCCAGAGGTCCCCAGTCTACGCGGTTGGCTCTGTCTTTCTTGGTCAAGTCCGACAGCGGTGCGGCGATAGCTGCAAAGTTTGGTATGAACTTGCGGTAATACCCAACTAGCCCTAGAAACGCGCGTACCTCCCGCTTTGTTTGTGGCACTTCCGCCTGCAGGATTTGCTCTACTTTCTCAGGGTGTGGCTTCAGCGTGCCTCCCCCTACTACGTGCCCTAGAAAGTCGAGTGTCTTGAAGCCCACACGACATTTACTTGGTTTCGCAGTCAACCCAGCATCTGCAAGTCTCGAGAGTACAGCTTGCAAGGAATCAAAATGTTCTTCCCAGGTCTCGGAGAACACAAGGATATCGTCGATGTAGTTCACTACGTTGTCGAGTCCAAACAACACTTCTCGCATCAGCCGCGAGAAGGTAGCTGCTGCATTCACCATACCAAACGGCAGCACGGTGAAGTGAAACAGGCCTTCAGCGGTGACAAATGCTGTTTTCTCCTTATCAGACTCGGCCATGGGTATCTGCCAATACCCCTTGCTGAGGTCGAACTTCGAAAAGTATTTACCTCTTGACAGCTTCGCTAGAAGAGTGTCAGCAGTCGGAATAGGTTCTGGATCGAACACAGCTATAGCATTCAATTTGCGGTAGTCAACGCAAAACCTGTTACTTCCGTCCTTCTTTTTCACTAGTACGATCGGTGACGCGTACTTGGATCGTGATTTCTCTGTCACGCCCATCTTTAGCATTTCGCTCAATTCTGCTTTTACCGCAGCTTGCATAGATTGTGGTAGAGGATACGGCTTGCTTACCACGGGGTCAGCGGTAGTAAGTGTCACTGAGCATTCCATCCCGTTTGTTCGCTCTGGTACATCGGTTAATTGCGCATCGAACTGATTTAGTAGATCGGCTACCTGCGCTGCTTGTGACTCAGTCAGTTCCGCATCTATCATCACGTCGACCACGCTCTCATTCTGCGATAAGGCGGGCAGTCCTATGCACGGTCGGTCGAGATGGGGTTCGACCTCCTCTTCGACTACGGAGATGGCATTCGCTTGGACTTCATTGTCCCTACTTCGCGCACGGTCAACATACCTCTTCAAGAGGTTAACATGGTAGGTCTTGCTCTTGCCATTGACCTCAACTCTCACATCACATCGCCTTAGTGTGTCTGTGACCGTATACGGTCCCTGCCATTGCATCAGGAGCTTGCTTGCGCTAGTTGGCCTCATAATGAGCACTTTGTCGCCAACCTCAAACTTTCTGTCACGTGCCTTTGCGTCATAGTACTTGGCATATCTTTTCGATGCGCGCTTGAGCTCCTCATGCGCCGCTTTGCAAGTCTCCTCGAGTCTCGTATGTTGTTTTTACCTCTTCGTCGACTGTTTCCGCTTCCCAGATTGTCTTAATCAGGGAGAGAGGTCCACGTACAGTCCTACCATACAGCAGCTCAAACGGACTAAAGCTCAGGCTAGCTTGTGGTACCTCCCGATACGCGAATAACGGTCCCAATCTTCGGGTCGCTCTGCACTCATTCGTCGCAGCATGGCTTTGAGAGTTCCGTTGAATCTCTCAACCAACCCATTGCACATGGGATGGTACGGAGTTGTGTTAAGCTGCTTTACGGACAGCAAACGCCCTAACTCCCTCATTAGCTCAGAAGTGAACTGCGCCCCTCTATCAGAGAGAATCTCATCTGGCAAACCTAGGCGGCTAAACATCTCGACAAGCGCCTCAGCCACACGCTCGGTTTCAATGCTCGGTAATGCGATGGCTTCGGGGTAGCGAGTTGCATAATCGACCAGCGTCAAAACATGCCGATTCCCACGATCGGTCTTGGGGTCAAAAGGTCCTACGAGGTCAATCGCCACGCGCTTGAACGGAATATCAATGAGCGGCATGCTCGCGAGCGGCACGCGACCCACACTCCCCTTATTCACGGTGCGCTGACAGATAACACACGATATGCAATATCGCCGGACGTCATCTCCTATACCTGGCCAACAGAAGCTTTGCTGTAATCGGTCGAGTGTTTTCTGTGTTTTTAGGTGCCTAGACATTATGCCATCATGGGCAAGCGCCATTAATCCATCACGGTATGCGCTCGGTACGGCCAATTGTCGAACTGGCTTGCCATATTCCAATTTTGTAGATTGGAATTTGCGATAGAGCAGGCCTCGATGCACGAGAAACTTGCTCTCATTTCCTTTGCTTGTGGTCGTTTTCTGACCACTCTCTACTGCTCGCCAAGCCTTCGCAAGCGTCGGGTCAGCCTTTTGCGCTGCTTCATACTCACCTTTACTCGTCGCGAGTGAGAGTGCACTTGCTGTCGGCAGTGGTTTGAGGGGTTTCATACTTTGCGCTTTCTGACCACGTGTCTCTACTGCCCCTCCCTCGGATGATGCTACCATCTCTTCTTCATCTACCACTACCTCGTCACTATCGAGTGACCACTGTGGATCGGGATTATTTTGGTCCCTGACCCCTGGGATATTCCCCAAGATAAGCTCATACATTGGGTCTTCCATAACCAGAGCTTCCACTTCCCCAGTGTAGAAAGCCGTGTCTACCCATATCCTAGCAATGGGGAATTCTCGTACAGTCCCGTCTATCAAAACCACCCTCTTCTTCTGCCCTGGAATAATCTGAGGGGTTCTAACAAACACTGACTTTACTACGGCTGTACTACAGCCACTGTCCCTTAGAACGGACACTACATGCCCTCCTACTTTTCCCTGTAGAACAGGCATGTTCACACCTGATGGTCTGACTCCCGAAGAGCATCCTGCCTCGAGAAGGGGTATTTCGTCCCCCAAGCTAGCTTCACATACGAGCCTGGCTGTCTTGCCGTTTCATATCTAACTGTGTTAGCCTCAATACAGGCAGCCCCCTTTCGGTCCTGACTAGTCTGCTCCTCAGACCCTTCATTTCATCCAAAGCTGCTGCCCGGTTTGGTCTCGGACTATTCGTTTTGGCCTGGCAGTTTCGAGCCAAATGACCTGCCTTCCCACAAATATAACACCCACTTGACCCCTTATTTTCTTGTGGGCCACTGAATTTGAAAGGCAAATGACCCTGACTTTGGCCCTTGTCAGGTCGCTTTTGGTCTTTGTAGGAGTGGTTCTTTTGTTCCTTATGGGGGTGGGCCTGACTGTATTGATCCGCTAGCTTCGTCATTTCATCTATAAAGTTTGCCGGATGTCTCTCGCGGACAAACTGCTTCAGCTCTTTCGAGCTCCTGGCATAAATTTGATCCATTATCATCAATTGAATTAGGTCATCAAACTCAGCCCTAAAACCGGCTAACTCTAACCAACGCAAGAGATAGCGCTTAAGCCTCTCGGCGAACTGACTGTGAGTCTCGCCAGGCTCTACCTGCGAGCTCCTGAATTTAGCTCTAAATCCCTCTTCATTCAACTCATTCCTTTGGAGTAAGGCGGCCTTTAATTCATCGTAATCATTTGCAAGGTCTGACGGCATTCGGGGGTACACTTCCAGGCCTGTGCCCGTCAACAGTGTACTCAGGTGTAGGGCCCACTGAGTTCTTGCCCATCCCATTCTCTCAGCGTATCTCTCAAATCTGCATAGATAGGAATCTAAATCATCTGTTTTCTCATTGAAAAGAGGTAATTTCACTTTTTTCATGCCATTACCAGGAGAATCATTCCTAGGTTTGGCTGCTGCAATTTGCAGCTCCAGCTCTTTCATTTCTTTCAAATGTTCCCTTTCTTTCTGTCGTTCATCCCTTTCCTTTTGGCGCTCTCATCTGAGCTTTTCTTCCTTCAAGTCTAGTTTCTCCTTTTCAACCCTAGCAATATCGACCAATTCCCTGCCTGTCAGCCCTGCCTCCTTTCCCACTTGTAGGAGTTGAGAATACACATCAATTGCAATGTACTATCACGTTACTATAGTAACAATCACTTCAATGTAATCTGACCTTAAGACACTGGACCTTGAGCCTAAAGCCCTTTTTACACTTGTGTTTCTTTGACCCAGGACTATCGTTAGTCCCGTACCAATTTTTTCAGCTTTTTACACTGGCCAATTAGTCCCGTACTATCTCTTGTCCGGGGCTAAGGAGAAAACTGACCTTTTTACACTCGTATTTCTTAGCCCCGGACTTTCCAAACCACATGAATATTCATGATTACGCTGTGTACTGTACACGTACAAACACTCACCGGCAGCACTTGATTACCTCGTTTCTGATTGGTCAGTGAGGGTCGGACTTCGTCTCCATCGCTTAGCACAGGATTATTTTTTCGTTCTGTTTACACTCACTTGCTTGGCACCGCAATTGCTATTTTGCAGGGCCAGATAGTACCGGACTATCGGTGGGGCTAGCCCACTTTGGCAAAGACGAGTGTAAACAGAAAGTGGGCTAAGGATAGTCCCGTACCAACGGTGGGGTTAAGCCCCCCCCCCCCCCCCTTAGCCACACCGTTGGTACGGGACTAGGCAAAAATTTACAAGTGTAAAAAGCCCTTAACTCTCACTGGCCAGGCAAGTGGCCACTGGCGGTTTCACCTTTGGCTTCTTGTTTCGAGTTGTCAGTTGCACATATTTAGTTGACTGGTCTAGTTAACTTTTAACAATTGCTGCCCGGGTTCTCCACCAATTCTTGTCACAGGGGACTTTCCTCTGAATGTGGGGAACGAAAGTACTCCCTGCGACTGGGATCTTTTCTATAGTCAAAGGTTGACTTTCTCTAAATGCAGCAGATTGTTAGCAGACCATCCACTCAATCAACTCTTTCGACTTGTGCAACTAATGTGCCTCGAAATAAGTAGCTAATCACACAGTATTCTTACAATATAACAATCAATAAGATTTATTATACTGGTCTCAAATCGTGGTCGTTTACAACAATAACATAGTACAAACTTGAATACAGATATCCAATTCCACTTGATCTTGAGCTTGGTTGCTCTGCTCGTTGGTTTATTCTAGAAGCTCCCGTGCTTGGTTGCTCTAGGTTGTCGACGATGCCCTGCCTGAATTAGCGGGTTGTCTCCCCTTTCTGGTCGTTGACTTCCCAACTTCTGGTCATCTCTGGAACCCCAAACTGTGGCTCTCTCTGGAACCCTAAACTTGGTCCTCGCTGGAACCCTAAGCACCCTGTTAATTTAATAACATGATACCTCCCTTATAATTTGTGGTCTTTGGTTATTCCTGATTCTATTCATATAACTTCAACAAAACACATTTATATTCCATCTTATTACCACTGATTAGCCACACATAATTTCCATAATAATGTTTCACCATGGATCATTCCTTCAGTGTTGAATAGGGGTGATTAATCAGCCCATTAAAATCTAAGCGTTGTTCTAATTCTCTATTTCTTTCACGATGCAATTAAAATTCGGTTCGACATACAAACATCACACATATAATGCAATATCGGGAATTACATAGGAACTTACAAGGCACAAACAACTTCAATTAAATGATCGTGTACTTACAACAGTTGTTGGTGTTTACACTCGAATCCTCCTAGATTCTCTGTTGGACGGTCAGGCTGTCCAAGCCGAAATGCAACAGTCCCTAAATCACACTGATTCAAAATAACACTCTGCTACTCTCTAACTTCGCAATCTCGAAGTACCGTAGCGTGGTCCTGAGTGTTCCGCAAATTATATGGCATCTGAATTTTGTGCCCAAACATTGCATATTTATACATTTGTTGGACCATAGTTCTCCATGCAAAATTAATTAAATGAAGTGACTTCCTAGAAAGTTTTTTTATAGAAGTCCTGCCCCCTTTCCTTATTGGATGGCGTTTTCTGTCTGTCAAAACTTTCCTGAGTATCTCATTTTGCATTGGTCAAGCCTCTGCTTGACGTCATCACTTCCTGTCCACGGAAACCAAAATTCTTTGAAGTGGTTCTGCTTTGACCTAGCTAGAAACTTGTGTTTGACGTCGTGAATGACGTCCACATACCAGATAGTATGAGGCATACTACCAGAGATACCCTTTCCTCGTATTTTGACGTCATGTAGGGTTTACTCATTCCCAAAACATTCAATTCCAAATCACTCTCTTTTACTTTGATTGTACACCGCAAAATCTCCTTATATGGTTATTTTGATGCACGCTTTTGTCTTTAAAGCTGCACTTCTTTTGTAACCATTGCGATAACATCAATTTCTTACATGAGCTACATAATAAACAGGAGTACAAGGAAACAAATTATTAAATACCAAATATGTTATGTCATATCATGACACAACCCCCCATTTCAAGATAGTACTGCTATCTACAATAGCATTTTCACGTATGAAACTAATTTGTCCGTACATACACATGACAATATCAACATTGGATAATCCCCCTTGTTATGGGTAAACATGCCCCTCTTACTCTGGACATCGGCTGAGGAAGTCTGCCCCAACGTTATCTGTTCCCTTGACAGCGGTCACGTGGTAGCGGTAGGATTGGAGGGCAAGCGCCCAGCGCTAGACTCTGTTGTTTTGCAACTTAGCCTTGGCAATATACATGAGGGGACGATGATTCACCTCAAGTTCAAACTCTCTCCCATATAGGTAAACATCAAACTTTTTGACTGTCTGTCTGACAACTTCCGGCTGATGTATGTGATAGGGAACTTCTCTCCCTCTACGCGCTGCATCAGTACTGCGCCGATGCCTACGTCAGACGCGTCGGTCGCCAGTATGAACGGGGATTCATGGTCTGGAATAGGGAGTATGGGGGATGAAGTCAGTCGGGACTTCAGCGTGTTGAACGCCTGCTCTTCCAGAGGTCCCCAGTCTACGCGGTTGGCTCTGTCTTTCTTGGTCAAGTCCGACAGTGCGGCGATAGCGGCAAAGTTTGGTATAAACTTGCGGTAATACCCAGCTAGCCCTAGAAACGCGCGTACCTCCCGCTTTGTTTGTGGCACTTCCGCCTGCAGGATTTGCTCTACTTTCTCAGGGTGTGGCTTCAGCGTGCCTCCCCCTACTACGTGCCCTAGAAAGTCGAGTGTCTTGAAGCCCACATGACATTTACTTGGTTTCGCAGTCAACCCAGCATCTGCAAGCCTCGAGAGTACAGCTTGCAAGGAATCCAAAAAAATGTTCTTCCCAGGTCTCGGAGAACACAAGGATATCGTCGATGTAGTTCACTACCAGTGGCGTACCGTGGGTCAAGGCATGAGGGGGGGGGGGCACCTCGTGGAAAAATAATTGTTAGGGTGTGTATGCTTGTGCGCGTGTGCGTGTGTGTGTGTACGTGTGTGTGTGTTTGTGTGCATGTGTGCGTGCGCTGTCAGTAGTGCGAGCGAGCTAAGCGAGCGAGGTCGAAAATTTTGACACTTTACAATACAAGAATGAACGTTTGTAGCTATTTTTTCGCTTTGGAAATTGAGGGGATGCACCGGGCGCAACTGCTGGCAATTATTGGCAGCAACATCAGGAGAGAGGCATAACGATTAAATGCGAGCGATCGAAGCGAGCGAGCTTGAAAAATTTTAGCATATTACAGTCCCCAAACTACCGTTTGTAGCTATATTTTTTCGCTTTGAAAATAAAGGGGAGGGGGCGCACCGGGCTCAACTGCTGGCAATTACTGGCAGCAACATCAGGAGAATGGCATAACGATTAAATGCGAGCGAGCTTGAAAATTTTGACATTTTACAGTCCCCAAACTGCCGTTTGTAGCTATATTTTTTCGCTTTGGAAAAAAAAAAAAGGGGGGCGCACCGGGTGCAACTGCTGGCAATTACTGGCAGCAACATCAGGAGAATGGTATAACGATTAAATGCGAGCTTGAACATTTTGACATTTTACAGTCCCCAAACTGCCGTTTGTAGCTATATTTTTTCCGCTATGGAAAAAAAAGGGGGCGCATCGGGTGCAACTGCTGGCAATTACTGGCAGCAACATCAGGAGAATGGCATAACGATTAAATGCGAGCGAGCGAAGCGAGCGAGCTTGAAAATTTTGACATTTTACAGTCCCCAAACTGCCGTTTGTAGCTATATTTTTTCTCTTTGGAAATAAAGGGGGGCGCACCGGGCGCAACTGCTGGCAATTACCGGCAGCAACATCAGGAGAATGGCAAAACGATTACATACGAGCGAGCGAAGCGAGCGAGCTTGAAATTTTGAAATTTTGACAGTCCAAAAACTACCGTTTGTAGCAATATATTTTTCCTTAGGCAATTTAAGGGGGGCGCCCCGGGCACAACTGCTGGTAATTACTGGTAGTAACATTAGGAGAGTGGCATAACGATTAAATGCGGACTTCCGTCCTTCTTTTTCACTAGTACGATCGGTGACGCGTTCTTGGATCGTGATTTCTCTATCACGCCCATCTTTAGCATTTCGCTCAATTCTGCTTTTACCGCAGCTTGCATAGATTGTGATAGAAGATACGGCTTGCTTAAAAAAAAAAAAAAAAAAAATGTGTGCATGTGTTTTCGTGTGTATGGATAAAAACGAATTAGAATGCATGTCCTTTGTTCAGAAAAGGGGAGGTTTCAATCCTTTTTCAGTGATCAAGATCAATGAACTACTCTAAACGTGACCGTGCATCACAAAACCAAGAAAAAGTTGCACCCCTTGATTTTACATGAAGACTCAATATAGGCGAAACGGGTCAACTTAGTCAATCTTGAGTTTTTCATATTTTCTAAAAGAACTATACTTCTTCTACATTATTCTTAAGTTTCCTCTCATAAAATGAATGGAAAATATGTTTTCAGCCTTTATTTCTACAACCCTTTTTTGTAGAGTAGTGTGATAGAGCATGCCTTATAGGCCCCCTTTTCATTTCTTGAAAATCCTTTGCACACTCTTCACACGTTCAACTCTCATAGCTTTTGAAAAGATAATGTTACTGCTTTGAAAGTTGGCATCATTCATTGGGAGAATTAGAGCATGTTCAATTTCACTTAATCTAATCATCCTTTCCTTGTTGTTGGTACAGTGGTTTACATCCTGGTTTTGTCATATATCGCACAGCTTGCACGGCTTGGTAAATATTATCAAAGTGCTTGAATAGACCCTGTATTTCAGAGCCTCTTTTCTCAGTTCACACTTTTCCGGAGTATGTGCTTTCTTTCCAGAGTCAATTTGAAATAATTTATACATCATTTTAAAGCTTAGCGTCTGCTCATTCAGAATCCCCCTTTGATAACTAAAAATTCATGTCTGCCGACTTGTTTGTTGGATCTGTGATGCAGGGTCACAAATATAAGTGAAAGGCCATAATATACTTTTCAGACGATTGCGTGAGAAGAGGAGACATGCCAGTCAATGCCAGTCCGTGATGATCAACCGCAGTGATTTGCTTACCAGATATTAAAAGGATGAGACAGTTTCGGTTTAGATGGGGCTTTAGGTATTTCCCCCCCCCCTTTTTTTTTGGGGGGGGGGAGGGAGATATTTTTTTAGGTAATAGGAAACCTCAGGTGTGATTCGGGAGTTTCTTCAATTTGTCTCCCTCTACAAGTTAAATTTGTTAAGATCCCAACTGCTGATCTGTAAATTAAGAAACATGTCGGAAGAAGAATTGAAGAATTGAAGAATTTAACCCCTGAACCTTCACCACTTCACCATTTAATGAGAAACCTGTTATGAAATATATATGAAAAAGCGTATAATGCTAATAGGAATTTAACGTTTACTTGATGAAACCGGTTTTAAAATGGCTGAGATATGTAAAACAAAGCGATCATTAAAAAGGTGGGATACACCTTTTATTAGGATCGCTTTGTTTTAAGTTACTTTTGGATAACTCAGCTATTTCAAAACTGATTTCCTCCAATAAACTTTGAATTTCTTTTAGAATTGTACCCTCTTTAAAATTTCGCAGAGTGATTTCGACGTATCTCGGAAAAAAAAATAAAAAGCTGAATGCTCACCTCAACCAATAGTATACCATCCCTTTAAGTTCCTATTTTTTATTCATCGAAACTGGGATAAAATCCAGCACACTATGTTCTCCTGTGATTATGCTAACACATAGCTAATTCTAATTTAAATAATGCCGGCAAACAAGGATATTGAGTTTGTTTTTGATCGTTTGTATTTTTTTAGTGATAATAGATGATGGCCTGATGTGAAATGCTCCCTTTTTGTTAGAATTTCAACCGTGAATGAACTCTATGCAATAAAAAATTAGCTTTGTCACCTGAGACACAGTTCTTAATATGGCATACTTTCATGCTTTCCGATATACCATTGTAATTCAAACTGCAATACTGTCTGAGACAAGTTGTGCCTAGACAAGATCACGCTCATGCCCTTAAATCAAATTGATCCTTAAAAGCGCTTGTATTTCTAGCAGATACAGATTTATAGCTCTTACACACAGGCGTCGTTTGACACCCTTGAAAACGAGCTCCCCAATCACAGTAGGCCTACACCCTTCCTTTAAAACAATAGCAGGCACATCACTTTCACATCACAGCTGAAGTCTCTATTACAAGGAATCTATCATTGGCATTGATGAAATATGGTGTGTCTGTCATCTTATCTACTCATTATTAGAAAGCAAAACATTTTTTATTTGATTGAGTATGTAATAAACACTGCCTGCCATATTGTTTGCCGTCACTTACACTTTCATACTGTGCAATATTAATGTTTCTCTCTGTGTGCTCTAAATTCAATCGACAGCCCACCGACCTCGTAGTTACATACGTTTTCAGTAGTCATTTTAACTTCCTCATAGGACAGGTCTACTAAGTTGTTTTTTCCATCTGTTGATATTTTCCACTAATGAAGTCAGTTTAGCAAAAATGATTTTTGTTAACTAATCAAGACTGGAATGCAAATTGTTAAAATGTCACTTCACCAATAAAGTTCGAACATTAAACATGTGGAAATGCCACTTTTTAATAAGATTATATCAAGGTTTATTCAAAGCAATGAAACCCCTTCATTGCGTGTGAAAGGGAGTGCTCTAAACACCATGATAACCACTACCAAAGAATTGTCAGCTATAAACATTTCGTTACACTAATTAATATCATGCTTACTGTAAATATAATTATGACAAAGCATCGAAACTCCTGGTAAGTGCCTTTCAAAGTTTATAATGGGTTTCAATGGAATACCTTCACATAGGCCTACCTCATTAAAAAGACAAAACAAAAATGGAGAAAACAAAAATGAAACTGAACAAACCCACAAAGAGGAGTCTACAAAAAGCATTAATAAAATCATGTACTTCATCTCTTGCTATAATAATTTTTAGGAATAATTTGGTCTGAAAGAGCCAAATTCAAGATCAATGAACTTCTCTAAATGTGACCGTGCATCACAAAACCAACATCAAGTCGACCCCTTGATTTTACATGAAGACTCAATACAGGTGAAACGGGTCAACCGAGTCAATCTTGAGTTTTTCATATTTTCTGAAAGAACTATTCTTCTTCTACATTATTTTTAAATTTGCTGTAATAGAATAAATGGAAAATATGTTTTCATGTTTTTCTACAACCTTTTTTTTTGTAGAGTTGTGTGACTAGGCATGTCCTGAAAACCCCCTTTTTATTTCTTGAAAATCCTTTGCACACTCTTTACACGTTCAACTCTAATAAATTTTGAAAGGATTATGTTTCTGCTTTGAAAGATGGCATCATTCCTTTGGAGAATTAGAGCATGCTCAATTTCAGCTTAGTCGTTGTTGCTACAGTGGTTTCCATCCTGTTTTTGTCTCGTTCATGTATGTATCGCACAGCTGTCACGGCTTGGTAAAGGTAAAGTGCTTGAATATACACTATACTTCAGAGCCTCTTTTCTCAGTTCACACTTTTACGGAGTGTGTGTGTGTGTTGGTTTTTTTAAATTTTTTTTTTTAGTTTTTAGTTTTTAGTTTTTTGTTGCAATATTTAGATACGTTATTAGGAGAGTTCATTTGAAATGAGTTATGCATTGTTTCAAAGCTTAGAGTCTGCTCTTTCAGAATCCCCATTTAATAACTAAAAAAAATCATGTCTGGCGACCTTTTGGTTTTGTGATGCAGGGTTACAACAGTATAAGTGAAAGGGCATATACTTTTAGAACGATTGTGTAAGAAGAGGAGACATGACAGCCAATGCCACTCAGTGGTGGTCAGCCGCAGCTGTCTGCTTGCCAGATATTAGAGGGATGGGAAAGTTTCGGTTGAGATGGGGCTTTAGGTTTTCAGCGTTTTCATCTTTTTTTTTTTGTTGGGGGGGTTGGATAATAAGAAACGTGTTATTGAATATGAATAAGCGAATAATGCTAAGAGAAATTCAAAGTTTAATGGATTAAAACTGGTTTTAAAATGGTCGATATATGCAAAACAAAGCGATCATAGTAAACAGTGGGATACATCTTTTATTAGGATCGCTTTGATTTAACTTGTCTTTGGATAACTCCGCCATTTCAAAACTGATTTCAATCAAATAAACTTTGAGTTGTATGCTCCCTAACTTTTCATAGTCTGGTTTCTAAGTATCTCACACAAGGTTAAAAGCAGAATCCTCACTTCAATCAATAGTATACAATCCCTTTAAATTCTTTTTTATTCACTCATCGAAACTAAGACTTTAAACAGAATTTATCAAATGTCTAAGATGGTTGAAGTGCAGCACACCATGTCCTTCCGTAATTGTAATTGCAATCAAAAGCTTGTTGAAAAACCAGGAAATTAGGTTTGTGTGTGTGTCTTATATATATATATATATATATATATATATATATATATATATATATAGATATATGTATATATATGAAGAGTTTGTTTGCAAAAACCGATAAGTCTATTTTGGAAGATTTTGAAGTACGGTCTCTGTCATAAAGTACAAAATAATTGCTTTTGAATGATATATTGGTCACCACATATAAAGTTACATTTTTGAAGCTATGGTCAAAAGCTTATTATTCTCTTTATTTTTCTTGACCTTTAATGGCAAATATCTCCATTTGACAAATATGGACTTATCGGTTTTTGCAAACAAACTCTTCATACATAAATATATATATATATATATATATATATATATATATATCTATATCTATATATATATATATATATATATATATATATATATATAGTGATAATAGATAATAGCCTAATGTGCAATGCTCCCTCGGACTATTTGATAAGATTTTAACCGAGAAGGAATTCAATGCGAATTAAAAATTAGCTTTGTCACCTTAGTCATGCTTCCCGACATCCCATTCTAATCATACTGCAATGTTGTCTGGCACAAGTTGTGCCGAGACAAGCTCACGCTCATACATGCCCCTACCTATCCAAATCAAACTGATCCCAAAGAGCGCCTGTATTTCTAGTGGATAACGATTATAGCTTTTACACACAGCCGCCGTTTGACACCTTTAAAAACGAGTTCACCAATCACAGTATATCCCTCCGTCAAAACTTGACCCTCTTGAGCTCTCACATGTCATGTCATCACTTTCAGTTGATAATCAACTAAGTCTCTTGAATTGATTATGCATCATTGTCGTTGATGTGGTGATATGTTGATCTTTCATCTTTTCTATTCATCGCTAGAAAGCAAAACATCTTTTATTATTATGTAATAAACACTGCCTGCCATATTATTTCCGTCACTTACACTTTCATACTGAGCAATACTAATAATTTTCTCGCTGTCTGCTCTGAAGCCCACCGAGCTCAGCAGTCATTTTAACTTCCTGCAGTGTACATAGGACAGGCCTATAAAGTTGTTGTTTCTATCTGTTGATATTTTCCACTAATAAAGTCAGTTAAAGCCGGTCTGCACTAGCCATTATTTTGATGCCAGAAGTTTTTTTTTTTTTTTTTTGTAAAGAGCGCCATCTATCAAAACTTCCGGTGGCCGGGTTACATCCACAGAACTCTAGTTCTGTGGTTACATCGTTATCTTATACTGTGGCTGATCGCCGCCTGCCGGTCAGCGCACGATCTCACAGCAGCTGTGCGCAGACTGAGCCGAGAGAACACACACAAGCAGTGCATAATATGGTGGGCTACCGAGAGCCCAGCCCGGTATGGAAGCAGGAGCCCGTCAAAAACATGGATATGCGTCGCGTAGCAATTCGAATTACTACGCGACGTAAATAATTACGTCGCGTCGTAATTCGAATTACTACGCGACGTAATTATTTACGTTGCGTAGCATTAGGAATTACAACATGACACTAATTCATTTAATGTCGTGACGTTAAGTCGTTGAGCATTAATTAGGAATTACGTCGCGTAGCAATTCGAATTACTACGCGACGTAAATAATTACGACGCGTAGTAATTCGGATAACGACGCGACGTAATTATTTACGTCGCGTAGCAATTCGAATTACTACACGACGTATATCCGTGTTTTTGACGGGCTCCTGCTTCCATAGCCCGGCCCGCTCGGCGCGGCCTCGATCTTGCGGCTGATCGCGACAGGCGCGGTGGAGCACCCCAATTTGCATCTCATTATCGCCCCGTTCTATTTGAATTTCCAACGGGCATCCACGGCTGCCCGAAACTGAGTGCATGAAAAAGTCAAATCTTTACCTTCTCCTTGTGCCGCTATGCGTGCCGCTAGTAAACTCAAACTTCCCACACTATCTAAGTTTTTAAAAATCTTCCTTTTGATGAAAAAATTATGACATTTGCTGCACTAGAACTTGAGATATTAAAGCTTTTTGAAAATCACCTCTCGCAAAACATGCTCTCTGTTTTTTTTTCGACTGGACCATGGCCGGGCTCCAATGTGTCCGAAATTGGCAACATAAGTTCATCAGGCCTCAATCCATGTATGGTGAAAGTTTTCGCTTGATTCCACCTGTACTTTTTGAGAAATCAACTTGTTTCTACAGGGTTTGGAATAGAAAATTGTAGTCAGCGAAACATTTGAAAATGACGTCATTTCTTTTCCCGTAACATGGGGATGCGTGCGTGGATACGTGAGATTCAGGATTTCGTGCGTTGTTGTTGATTTGCATGTGACGCTGTGCGGCCGCAGTCAATTTTGCCAGCTGGGATTCTCGTGCTGTGTGATTTGGTAAGTAGGAAGTTTGATGAAATTTCATTCGTGATAATCATATTTGAATGTTGTATTTCTTACAAACATCTTAATGTTTCGTTTAAATGAGTAAAATAATCATAACAATGTAACGGTCTGACATGATGTGGTTTTGATCGGACTCTGCGGCGCGTCACTGTCGAGGCCGAGCTCGAGGTTCGGCCCGGCCAGGCCGGCCCGGGCGGTGGACCTTAGCAGTTGGTAGAAAGCTGAGCGGAGCCTGTGATTGTGTTTGTGAATGTGTGAGGCCCGGGTGTGAAGCTTGTGATTTTGCGCGTTGTTTTTGCGATTTTGGTAGCACATGCGATTAACTTCTTCATAAAAATCATAAGCAGGAATGTGTTTGTTATGAAATTTTCTATTCCTAGTTATGAATTCAGCAATGACCATGGCCAGCAAAGCTGAATGAATAACACCGTATTTAAGTAACACTAACATTTAAACTCTAAATTATAATAAATTCAAGTAGAAATCAAAGCACTCAATCATGCAGATCATCCCTCTGTTAACTTGTGAACTAGAATCTAATATCACTTCTCTCGGAATTAAAGCTACGGTCACAGATATCCCTGCAAATGCCGTACAAAGATTTTTGTCCATTTGGGGCTGTACAAATCGGTCATTTTTACAGTGTTCGTAAGGACTTCTGTGACCGTAGCTTCAGTGGGATGCATACTTCTGTTTATGCGTTTCTGTACGATTGATGTGCACCGAGTTGGAAGAGGCAATCATTGAGGAAAGTGATGCTGCTATTGGAATGTGTGAGAAGGATGCAGGGCTGCCAACATTGGAAACTACTTGAGAGTGAGACTCCCATAGGCCAATGCTATAATTTCGGAGTCAAAATGAGTGAGATCAATAGAAATGCATGCTAATGAAATAAAGTTTTAGAGTGAGAAAGGACCAAAATGAGTGAGTCTCACTCTCAATGAGTGAGAGTTGGCAGCCCTGAGGATGATACATGATTTTGTAAATGTGGACAACATCTGAGAGGAAATATGGAAGGATTTGTTGGAAGAAGGTGCATACACATAATTGTAGCAAAAATTACTAGTACTTAATACATAAAAACACTTTAAAACAATGTACATAGGAAGAAAGACAGTACCACACACATGATAGTGATAAACACACACACACACACACAAAATTAATGCCTACCTGCATGTACATCAATAAAGAACATGGCCGCTGAAAATAATTCAGATTTACATAAACTGGCCCCCCATCTGCTTTCGTCCAACTATGCCATCCACCCAGTAGAAGGTAATCCAAAAAAAAAAAAAATAATAATTTAAATAATAATCATATAATAAAAAAAAAATGATAAAGATTGGATTTTCTGTGTCATCGAATATTTATGAACAAATAGTTTTTCCTCCTCCCCCTTCCCTAGGCCAAATTTTCTTCTTCCTCACACATGCCATGTAATGTGACACAGGAGTAGATTTTTTGCATTTAGATCTATATTGTCTCAGAACACAGTTCTCAGTTTTTAGATTAACATGTCAGCTCAGTTCAGTCTGCATACTTCTACTTTCTCGTGTTTTTGTTTCTGTTAAAATATCTCCTTCGTAGAAGGTAAGAAATTACATTTATTCAATCAAATAAAAGTGCAGTGGCCGAGTGTCGCACGGCGGTGACTGCTGAGCTGCTACCGCGCACGCTGCATGCAGCAATGCGTTGTGTGTGCTGCGACATGCAACGCTACAGTGACGCGATTATATACATGGGACCGACCTGTACGCTTAGCGTTCGTGTCATTTTTGACATCACCTTCTGGTTTTTTTCCGACACAACCATGGCCGGGAATATTACGGTATGACATTTAAAATGCAAGCAGATAAATAAATGTCGGTGTACTTTGTCCGAATGGCGCTTTTGTTCCGCAATCACACTTCGTGAATCTTAGGATGATTTTCGAGGCATATTTTTGGTAATTTTGCTCGCCAGGTTTTCGCTAAAATTTCACATTTTATCATTGTCAAATCCTTTGATATGTTATATGTGAATATTCGGACATGTTTTCAAATTCAAACTAACTCAATTTTAATCCAAAAATAGGTTTCCTTAAATTGTTATTAGCTTGAGAAGTTGTTTACTTTTTCTCAACTACGCGAGTACATGTTGTTTACTTTATGCAAATGAGGCTCGGCTGCCGATGGATTTCTGCGAGATAATTGGGGTGCTCCACCGCGCCTGGCGAGGGAACGGGTTACTTGCCGCGAGAGAGATCCACGACAATCCACTCACTCAGCCCAATGACCTACTCGCTATACACCAGCGCAGCTCGCATCTCCTCCCACTGGATCCAGAGATGTCGGAACTAGGGTTGGGTATTGGTATAGCAGAGAGTAGATTGGTGGACTGATAAGACGATATGCTTTCAAGTTTCCGACAAAGTGCTTTGAGTACACCGCATTAGTTTGCGTCCTGGTTCTTTGTTCTTGCTCAATTATGGCACAATAATTTTGAGTTGAGTGGGCATTTAAATGACTATGAAATTTCATGACAATGATTATTGGGCCAAAGGTACAGACAGCTGAATTGCATTGGTGAAGTTCCATCCTGATATTGCTAGAAAGCGAAAGGTAATAATATATCTCTTGTGGAAATGAGTTTAATATAATCAAATGCCAATGAGAAATCTCCTGTCTTTGGTGTCATGTCATAGATGCTGTCATTTTTTATGCTGTCTAAGAAAAGCATGTATGCTCTGAATGAGCACTTTACATGAAACGTGAACAGTTCGTGGGTTGCCCCGCAGAAGGGCCTTAGCTTAGGTAAATGTTCCTGGCAGAAAGGTCTTAGCATAAAAGTGAGTGTAGCGTAAAAACTATCATAAGATTATTGATTCAAATTCTGAAGAACAGTGTACAATAGTATTGACTAAATGGAGATAAATTTCTAGCCCAGAAAATTAAGAACTCCATTTTACAGAGACATTCGAACATCAAAAATGTGATTATCTAAAAAAAGTACCTTTTTTGTGTGTATAACGCATCAGGTAAGGCCCTTCTGCAGGGCATTTGACGAGTTGTATGCCAGACTCTTGCAATTATAAAAGTGAACAAATTGAATTTAAATTGAGGTATTGGCGTCAATTGAATGTATGTTATGAGTGCACAAGATGAATGCTGCATTGGACTTTGAGGTAGAGTGAAACTTGCTATGATGTAGTTAAAAATTACACAGAATGTGGGAATATTTCTTTTCGACAACATGAAAATTGGAAACATGGGGATGACTATGTTCCTGGTTGTTTGGAGGTGAGAGGATGCATTACCTAAGGGAAATGCACCCTCTCACCTATTGACTTCAAATTTGAAATGATTGGTTTTTTGCAAATGTGTACATGAGCATTGTAAATGCTGCCCAAAAGAAATGCATCCTCTCACCTATTGACTTGAAACTTGATATTATTGGAAACAGTAAAACTGCGATTATAGGCAGATGTTGACACATTGTTCTTTAGGGTATTTTTAAGAGTTACCAGATTCTAGTAAAAAATGATACAGCAACAGCACAAATTACAGTACTTTTGTGGGAGCCACCCAGAAATATTCTTAAGTTCAATGTGAAATTCTAATGTGAGGATGATTAGAATATAGTGTGGACGAGAGGGATGAGTTTGAAGGGACCTCAATATCCATTTAACATTTTTGAGCAGCAAAGAAGGCTCCCGCATAAAGAACTCATTAAAAAAAAAACACCTATCATGTTTTTGATTAGAAATAGTGTATTCCTGGACATTTTAAAAAGTTTTTCTTATGGCAATGTATGGCCAGCAGGGTGGCAGGAAAGCAAAAAGCCAACAGTAGGGAGGCCAATGACTTTTGCTTGGATTCTTTTATAAAAACCAGACAAGTTTGGTATCACTGGAAATGTCCTGCCAAGAGAAAGAAAATTAATCAGCTAAATCGATAAAAACTTGGTAAAGTTACAATCTTTTAACTTAAAGATTACATTTAAAAATTCTACTGCAAAATCGGACCCTCTAAAACAAGACTAGCAGTAAAATAAATGATTGGAAAATGATCCCCATACTTCATGCTTTCATGCGATACCACGTCCATATGGGTTTTTTTTAAAAGTCCTTCATATCCCATTCCAAATTTGACAAGAACTAGAAAAATGTTCAATAGGACATTTTCGTGTACTGACAGATATTATTTCAAAATAACCAGATTTCACTGTCCTCCCTACCAACAGGCATTTATTTTGGGCCCCCTAATTAAGTATTTCAATCTTTAAATTGACATTTGTTTTCTGTGAAATTAAACTTAATTTTTCTTTTAACCTGAAGAATATTTGGAACTCGTATCATTTATGCCCCCTAACTAAACTGGAGATATTTATATAGTTTGAAGGTACCCCAAAATTCATTTAAAAGTACTATCTGCAGCAATGCTGCAGGCCAAGCCTGGCCCAAGCCTTCGCGAGGGAGGTAAACAGTGCAAGTGGTGCAGAGCGGCTACAGCTACGACGTAACACAAATTTTTACCTTGAATTTTATTGAAGGCCACAGCTACATGTAGTCGTTCTTGGTGATAGGATCGTAGCTCCATGGTATAAACACTAAATGTAGCACGGTGTGGCAGGGTTAAGGGGGTCCCATGGGGCCTTCTTGAGGTTAATGAGTGTGGGAGCATCAACAGCTGATTGTGGAAGCTTGTTCCACTCATTTACTAGGACTATTCTCTTTGGCTATAAAAGTTTTTGGTTTTTTTTTTTCCCCTGATGTCCAGGCGACTCCTTGCTTTGGCTAGTTTTATGGAATGGCCTCTTGTTCTACGATAACCACGAGTGCGAGTGGCAAGTTCAAAATAGTTCTCAATCTCAGGTTTTGAATTGTCAATGACAATGCTTTTGAATATTCTGCCATGTTCTGCATGTTCGATGTTCTGTATGATTGGAGTAGACTATGTCTCCTCTCTTCTTTTTTCAAAAGTGGTCAGCCTTAGTCTTTCTTCGGTATAACTTTAGAGTGAAGTAGAAATACTATCTAGGCTATTACAGTATTGATATTATTATTATGATGTCATGAACATGTTGATTTGGCTAATCGTGGTTTAGGCCTTGGGTCGCCCTCATTCAATTCACCTCGCACACGTAACACCAACACTATCGTTGTACAGTGTACGCAGTGGGGACTTCAATCGGTACCCTTCAATCCACCTCCATTGCCTTTGCGTTAGCCATGCTTCACGAAGAAGAGTTGATAATACAGTTAGGTCTAGAACCACCGTGCAGCGGTACGCAGGTTGAAAGAGTTGAACGCTAACTAGGCAACACAGATGTTTATGTGTGGGACAACAATCCACTAGTAGTACCGTACGCGGCACAAATTGTGGCCCAAATTGTAAATAAAAGGAATGCGTGCGCTCTCACTTTCAGCCAGTGGGGACCTAAACCACGAAATAGCCGTTGGTTTTGTACTGTATGTGCGACAGCGTGACATTACAAATAATAAAAACCTTCAGTTTACTTACAAACACACCAGATTACTTTCATTTCTCACTTCTCGTGAACTTTGTCTTTGATGGATGCCTGTCGAATGTGACGTAACACATGCGATGATGATCAACACGCGATGCATCGATGGCGTTCAAGTTGTTCGTTTGCGTTATAAATCGCCAAAAAATTGCACAACGTATTATAAATCGCCAAAAAAACACACAAAGGATAATGGTTTATGAATAGCCATTGGCTTACAAGTCGCTTATAAATCGCCACTGACGTCATCAAATCACACCAAATGCTTGAGAGAACTATTATTTGGGATATAACTCGCCAAAAAATCGCACTCGGAATAATGGCTTATAAATACACAATGGCTTATACACCGCTTATAAATTGCTGATAACGTTATCAAATCAGGCCAAATCGCAACCAGTCATTTCCTTATGAAAGCATTTGCAGTGTTCCGATAGAGTTTTCGACGAATGGGGGCGCCTTCGGCGTTCCGGGAACTTTGGGTCCAGCATTTACCAAGTCGTATCCGCGACATAATCGCAGATTGAAGTTCGATACAACGATCAGAATAAACGATCTGAGTGTTGAAGACAGTGTTTGAAAGCACCGAACAGATCGCGAAGTGATAAGTGACAACGTATAATGGTACGTACCATGGTATTATGGTACGTGGTATACACATACACTGTACGTATGAACTGGACTGCGCAAGATAACGACGGGTGGGGTATGGGTGAATATGGTCATTAGTTACTAGGGCATTATGGAAAAATGGTAATAAATTTCGAATATGTTTATACATATAGCAGTTAGGTATAAATGTATATCATGGGCCTTTAGAGTTTTTTTGGCGATAAAATATGGGATCCGTGTGAGCCAAAAAAAAATTGAATGTGTGCATATACGAAGAGCCTTTTTCTGGAGAAGAAAATTGTGTTCAATTTGGTTTTGCTACAGTTGCCCCATACAATATTGCAGTACATGACATATGGTAGAAATAAGGTGTTATATAAATTTATTAAAGTTTGATCATAAATTATTGATTAATCTTTAATTTTAATAAGATTATATCAAGGGTTATTCAACGCAATGAAACCCCTTCTTTGCGTGTGAAAGGGAGTGTTTTAAACACCATGATAACCACTACCAAAGAATTGTCAGCTATAAACATTTCATTACACTAATTAATATCATGCTTACTGTGAATATAATTATGACAAAGCATCAAAACTCCTGGTAAGTGCCTTTCAAAGTTTATAATGGGTTTCAATGGAATACCTTCACATAGGCCTACCTCATTATGGTAGAGCGGTTAAGCCCTCAAAATCATGAGAATTGTGCAAAATTTGACTAAAGCATGAAACTTTCACCAGTGTTAGTACATACCATAAGATTTATTTTAAGATCGGGAGGTAAGTCTGACTTGACCTCTGATGACCTCCAGGGGTCAATGTGGTTATGATGCACTAAACATGCATTTACACTACAGAGAAATCATTTTCAGATTCAACAGAGCACTGGCAGGTTTTTACCTTTGACCTCTGATGACCTCCAGAGGTCAATGAACTTTAAATATCAGAATATCGATGTTTTGAGACATTTGTGAATGATATATGTTGTCATGATGTACTAAACATGCATCTATGCTTTAAAATGGAAACCATTTTCTGATTCCACAGAGCATTGACAGGTTTTGACCTTTGACCTCTGATGACCTTTAGAAGTCAATGACCTCAAAATAATATTGATCTATGATGTCATTGGTTAATGGTAAACATTGTTAAGATGTACAAAACAAGCATATCTGTTTTACAATGAAATTGTCTTCATATTCTAAAGAGCAGACAGGTGTCTACCTTTGACCTCTAATGACCTTGAGAGGTCAATGACCTCAGAATATCAGAATATTGAACTACGACATCATTGGTGGGTGATAAACATGGTAAAGATGTACAAAACAAGCATATCTGTTTTACAATGACATTGTCTTCATATTCTAAGGCACACAGACGAGTTTCTGCCTTTGACCTCTGATGATCTCGAGAGGTCAATGACCTCAAAATATCAGAATAGTTTGGCATCATTAATGGTAAACATGATGATGTTCTGGAGAGCACTCGTAGGCGATACTTATTTATGAGCCATTACCTTTTACCTATGAAAATCACACAAGGTCAAAGACCTCTAATGAAATGTGAGGATATTGATATTGATATTACGATAAGTAAATTGTTTATAGTGTAGGGCTTACAAACCTGCATTTCTGTTACAAAACAGTGGCTACTCATTCCGCTGAACTTTTCAGGTAATTATCTAAGCCGGGTATGTGCACAGATCAAGGGGTGTCGATCTGTTTTCATGTGGGGCTGGGGGACTTGAAAAATATGTGTAAGCATAAGTCCATGGTGCAAAGAAGTGGAGCGGAGGGAGAGGTGGAGGGTGTGGGTGGGGGTTGGATTTTTGCAGATTTAGACCTGAAATCAGTGATTTAGTGCAGCTCTTGTTTAACGTGTGCGTCATCACTTATATGGAAGTTGATGGGGTGTGGGTGCATCTCACCCACCCCCCCCCCTCCTCCGTTTTTGAATTCTTAATCTGATGCATACGTTTTGGGGAACATTTGGAAAATTATGGATTGCTAAAGTGTACCAAGTCTATATGGATGGGAACCCAGTAAGGGCAGCGTTGGTGAGGGTAGGGTATTCCACTCCCATTCGAGAGAGCTCTGGTATTTTGAGAAATGAGATTCAATGATCTGGCACACATGCCCTTATTGAAGGAATATCTCGAAATTTGTATCAGAAAGGTGTAATGAGTCAGCCATTTATGGAGGGAGACCAATCGAAGGAAGGATGTGGGTGGAGGTACCCCCCTCCCACATTATGGAGCTTTTGCATTCTTTTGTTTGCAATTCAATGATCTCTCGCCACTCTTGGTTGAACTACCATTTTGCGAAAAATATTCCATCCCCAAATGTGTAGACATAATCAATGCATGGAGGGGAGGTTAATATAGCGAGAGGAGGGTACGAAAGGGGCTGTCCCCCAACCCTTCACATGCGAGGGAGCCTTTGCATTAAGAAATAAAAAAAATAATCTTGTATACACATTTATGATGGAATATTTGGGAAATTATCAGTAAAAGGAGAGTACTGAATCTAAGGGTAGAAACAGAGGAGGGCAGGGTTAATTGAAAGAGGATACCCTACCCCCTCCAACAAGAGGGATTATCTTTAATTTGTTGGAACTGAAATTAAAGATCTAGTACATACTTTTTGATGATATAGAAACAAAAATGGTTAATCTCAAAAGCACTATAAGTGTATATCGAAGGGGACCTAGCGGAAGACAGTGTAGGGGAGGGGGTATGCAAAGGAAATTTTGCCTGTTAATTTGGTGCATACTCTAGGTGCAATGTTAAGACAATTTATTTTCTGTCAAAAAAGTGAAGAAAAAAAATCCCCATCTCAGGAAATACTTGGAGGCAAAGTTTTATGTCCCCACCACTCCCCCTCCCATATTTTCTCGGGAGGCGGGGCAAATGCCTCTTGCCCTCTAAGATGAGCACTCGTGCATCCATAAGAAAGCCTTTTCATCTTTACAATTCAAATTAAAATATCTCCTTAAAAGATTTTTCATAGAATTAGGGAAATTATCAATCAACAATGTACGTTATATCTGTGGAAGGAACCAAGCAGAGGGAAGGAGTATATTGGAAGGAGATATCCCCTCTCATAGGAGGGAGATTTTGCATTTCAGAATTAAATTTCAACCATCTGATGCACACTTATAAAGTGAAAAACTTGGACAGTTTTCTGTCTAAAAAAGCAAAAAAAAAAAATTCAACAAAACAAAACAAATTCCACATCTCACAATTTATTGGGGGGGGGGGGGGTCAACTATCCCTGCCACCACTCCACTCTTCCAAACTGATGCCCCGGTATGTGCATGTGTTTTATTCCACTTGTTGAAAAGAAGAGAGAATTGTAAGAAACAATATTGTTCAGCGGTCGCTATCCCTGTTTATTAATAAGGTGATTTCCTTCACCTGTATACCTTAACAAAAGATGATGTAGGCCTATTATTTGCTTTGCACATTATTTCATCTATTTTTCTTTTTTAGTATTCTCTTTTATATGTTGATGTGAAAGTTGTTTACTTTTCCATGGTTATATTTGTACACGTAGAAAAAAATAATCCAAGACTGAAAATGAAACTGATACATTACTTAATGATTGACATGATGCACATATTGTGTATCGCTATAGTAATAAAAGTGAACAACTCAAGATGCGTGTACTCATTTCACATGAACATTAGCAAGCATCCTCTTACCTCTGGAGGATATTGAAAGATATGCATCGAAATGTAAGAATATTGATGTCTGGTCTCATTAGTTTGTAATGGATAGCTCTTTGTGAAATAATATACCGGGAAAAAATGCATTCTGTGTGTGCGTGTCCAAAATTTTATGCAGAGTATTCCACACGCTGTTCAATTTTGACTTCCATCTAGGACAATGAGAGGTGTGTGTTTTTTTTTTTCTCAACTACATTGTAATATCAAAATCTAATGAAAAAACACGGTGGTGGCAGGGTCTCACACATTATCATTCATTTGTGTTGGAGATCCATGCCAGGTAGTCAAAACAAACATAAAAAAAGATATCTCACACCTAATTGTTATAACAAAGCATCATATCCTCATAGACCTAACCAACCCTCTATGCCCAGACAATGTACACTACCCTAAGGACTTACTCGGAGCTTTAGAATATCCTTTGCCAACAGAGACATCCCAACCTTTGCAGTGCCGACTAAGATCTACCATGGAACTGATTGGTACTGGCTCTGCATCATTGACAGCACATATCTTTTCCTCTTCCCTTTCTTCTACTTCTTCTTCTTCTTTTTCTTCTTCTTCTTCTTCTTCTTCACTGTACTGTATAATCTTGTAATATTTTGCCGTGGAGCCTTTTCTTAATTGGTTAAAAAAGGTCTCCTAAGAGCTATAAGCAGCATGTGACCTTTCATTGTCCTGAGAGGTCAAAGTTGGATATAATGCACAGGGTAATGACCAATGTTCCATGGAATGACAAGATTGTTCTATTATAGCATAATGCTATGATAGAGTCTACAGAAATCTTAAAAAATACTTTATGTAGCTCCCTCATCTCTTGATATAACAATTTTTTTGGGATAATTTTGTCGTAAAGAGCCAAATTTTCCAAATCACCCGACTTGACTGCCAAATGCTTTTTTTTAGGTCTACCGGAAAATCAGCTCGTGACTTTTGTGTGGTTTATTGTGCAGTGTCACATGACCTGCGAAAAAAAAGCGAAGTTGACAGAGTTAGTCAGTGTCAGCGCACTTCTACATAAGCAATGATAATCCTGATGAGCAAATAATTTCCATTATTTTGTTGTACAGTGCAAGGGCTACGGTGAAACTTTTATGTCTTTGGTCTAGTTATTCAAAGCAAACTTGCTCTGTCACGCCGGTAGTTTAGCTCTGTATTGCAGCAAGTTCAGATTATTGATTCACTTATAAGCTGACCCCATCGTTGAGGGCAGCAAGCAAGTTTTGACTATTCGTAAATATTTCTCATTCCAAAGACACGAATTCATGTCCAAATGGATTGTATAATTGGTCATGGGCGTAAATCCAGGGGGGGGGGGGGGTGAGGGGATGGGGGATGCATTCCCCCCCCCCCCGAAATGGAGGGGGGTGGGGATGGCCTGTACAATGACCCCCCCCCTAAAATTTGGGGGAAAAAATGGAGGAAGCAGAAATGTTGAAATTTTGGCATATTGCATGACGTTCGTACGCTCGCCTTCAGAGAGGTAACAGAGCTGAACAGTATTCTATCTTGTAGGATAATGTATACATGATTTTCTCAAGCGCTTGCTCGCTTCGCTCGCTTGCAAAGAAAGTAATATCGACAATAGGTATGGTCCAGACGTTGACAATAGGCCTACATGTAAACTCGGGACCATCTGCAAATCATGTACAAAAACAAACAAACAAACAATAACAAAAAAACTATCCCGCCACAATTGAATCCCCCTCCCCCTCCATTTCCTGAATCATTCCTGAAACGATGATGACTCTGATGACTCAGTCAGGATATATCTATGGGCATACATAATTATGAGAGGCGTCGATTCTATCTGGGGGGGGGGGGGGGGGGCAAAGGGGCATTTGTCCCGTCCCTACGGATATATTGGGGGCAGACAAATTATATGTCCCCCAAAGCAATTCCCGAGATGAGGACAAATTGCGAACTTTATTTATGGAAAATTGTACAAATACCGCCAGAACTATGCACCAGTTCGTTGAATTGCAATCATAAACACGCAAAAGCTCTACTACTGGGTCCCTTTCGATAGACTTTGTACACTTTTGAGATTGACGTATTTCCTAATATTTTATCAAAGAGTGTGCAGCTGAGCTTTCACTTACAAAAGCTCCCTCATATACAGAGGCTTGGGGGGGGGGGAGGATTGTTCCCCCATAAAAGTATTGGGGACAAACATATTTTGCACCTCCTCGTATCTCACAAGATGTGGATTTTTTTTTTTACTTTTTTTTTAAATCAAAAACTGTCTAAATATTTCACCCAAAGATGGCTGTAAATAATAAGAAAATACAAAATCTCCCTCGTGTGAGAGGGGGATAGGCCTACCCCCTTCCATACCCTCCCCGTTCAGTCCTTTCTACTTAATATGATTTTTTTTTTCCCATCGTCATCACTGTGGCATTCATTTTCATGTGCATGTTTGCGTAATACTCATTTTTTCTACTGCACCATGAGCACATTAGTTATGTGGAATGGCGCATTATAAGTACCCTGTATTATTATCATTATTTTTATTATTAATAATACACTTTTAGATTGACAGATTTCCAAATGTTTCATGTAAAGTGTGCACCAGGTCTGTTACTTCAGTTTAAAAAAAAATGCAAAAGTTCCGTGGAAGGGAGGAGATATCTAGATACTTTCAATGAAAGGAGGGTTCCCCCCCCCAAAAAAAAGTACACTTCTGGGATTAAAATTGTCCCAGATTACATCATAAAAGTGTTTTCGAGATATTTTCATCTGAATTCTCAAAGTGCAAAAGCACCCTTGTATGCAGGAGGACGGGGGGCACGGACGGGGGGGGGGGGGGGGGGGGCAAACATGTCATTTTGATCCCCAATGATTCCCGAAATGACGAAAATTTCTTCCGTTTTTTATAGAAAACTGTCCAAATATCTTATCAAAAGTGTGCACCACATTGCAAAATTTCAATTCTGAAAATTCGGTCCTTTTCCTTTTTTTCTTTTCAGATTGACAGATTTCCAAATGTATCATCTTAGGTGTGCACCAGGTCTGTCACTTCAGTTAAAGATAAAATCCTGGCTACGCCGGTGATAGACCCCATTATTTAGTAGGCCTACACAGTGAGGTCACACACTGTAAAAACATCGGTGTTAGATTTAACACCACGGGTGTTAAATCTAACACCGATCAAACTTCAATAAAGGACCACACCCACAGGTGTTAAAAATGCACTGTGATGGTGTTGAAAAGTGTTCACCTGACACTTCGTGGTGTTAATTTGACACTGTACCTGGTGTTATTTTGACACTGTACTGGTGTTAATTCAAAAATGACACCACATGGTGTTGATCTGATATTTGCTGGTGTTAATACCAATGGTTTAACACCCGTCCAGCTTCAATAAGGGACCACACCAGCTGGTGTTACTTTGGTGTAAATTTATTTTCACATTTTTTCAAAAATCTAGTATTTTAATGTAAAATTCTTGATCGTCTTGTTTAAATTAAAAATCAACAAGAAGTGCAGTTACTAAGAAACTCTTCAAAAAACAGTTTAAAATTTGGAAATGACACCCGTAGGTGTTAATTTAACACCATAAATGAGCACCGAAAATTTAACACCAGCTCGGTGTTCACTATTTAACATCGGACTTTTTGCAGTGCACAGTCGGGGCAAGAACTGAGATACCACAATTTAGTCATTCAATCTATCTATGAATATTTCTTTTTCTTACTTGTTTTTTGATAGGAAAAAAATCCAAAATTTCACCAAAAATGTGCACCAGATCGCTGAATTTCAGGTCTGAAAATGCAAAATCTTCCTCGTGTGGGAGGGGGATACCCCCTCCCACACCCTCCCCCCGCTCGGTCGCTCCCTCGCACAGATATTCCAACTCCAAGTCCCTCCCCCACCCACCATCATTAAAACGGAACGATGCCCCTGGGGATGATTGCTTTATTGACTTAAATCAAGAAAATTGAAAAATACAATGGCTATACAGGAAAATATCTACTACATTATTACATACAAAGAAATGGAGATCCATGTTACCATTTAATTGATTTTATTTGGGAATTATTCAGGGCGACGCTACGTTTTTGAAAGGGGGAGGGGGTCAAATCGCCTGTCAAGAAGAAAGAAAATCAGAAGACAAGAGAAACAACAACAAAAAAGTCTTAATACTTTTAAGGTCTGATTTTCCACCGAAAGTCGGTTGACAAACAAAAGCTAACAAACAAACGAACAAACACAAACAAGAACAAAAACTCTTCATTTTTGCTGCCACTTTATATCTCATGTAAAAGAGTGGGGAATGCAAACATTCCAGCCCCCCACCAAGCTTCTCCCCCCCCCCCCCCACCCCAAGGCTGCGCCGGTCCGGTTATAGGCTTGTAATCGTGGTGATGTCGACTATCGCCGATCATCCCCCCCCCCCCAACTCCTCAGTACGGATTTACGCCGTTGTCATTGGTCATAGCTTCTTGATGATAGGTGTGTACAACTACTAGGGGTAAGACAGATAATTGACAACAAACAGAGAGGTTGTATGATTAATTGAAGACATTGATCAGGGTACAAAGAGTTGCAGGAAGAGACGTGGTTTTGAGAAGTGACAAAGTCACACCTACTTTGCTCAGTTTTACGTAATATCTCTGGGGAGGGAGACAGACCATAGGGCTAGAGGGAATGGATCTTGCTCTAGGGTTTTCTGTTAAAGACAATATATAATATGTCTCTTTTTCAAATAACAGGCCTACGTGCAATTTTGTTAGCCGCCGTTCAATTCAGTTCAATGCAATTTTAGTTCATTCTTTTTTCCCCTTCCACAGAACGTAACTACAAACATACAAATGATCTTGAATACAAACGGTTTCACTAGGATACCATGAAAACTAAAGATAATAATATTATTATGGATTAACAGCATTATACATAGTTACAAATCAACGTGTTTACATGCTACGTTTCTATGCTCTAAGGAAAGAAAAATATTGAGGAATCCACAAAAAATAGCATGTACATTGTGGACAACTCATACAATCAACTTTCGAAACCTAAAATTACCATGTGATGATACAGCTGTACAAATTCCGAAAGAGGAATGGTAAGAGACAAACAAAAACAAAAGTAAAGTGAAGGAAACCAGCAGCGGAAATTGCAAGAGACACTAGGCGCAAAGAAAATGTAAGTTTGACGGGAAAGTGTATGAAAAAATTAATTTAACTTGTACTTAAACAAAAAGTGTTTAGACATGACTTCATCACCCTGCCAGTGCCTGTGGTATCATCTCATGATTTTGAACTCTATACTCGCAGATTCCTGTTTGTCCACTAGCACAATAACAACCGGATATCACATGTCCATTTGAATAAATCAGTGACGGATTTAAGCAAATCATGAAAGTTCGCTGTTGGCTCATTTTATGTTACAACTTATGAAATAAAGAATGAAGAAACACGTGATTCTAGATTTATTATTATCATTGGTACTATTCATGATTGTGCATCCAAAACCAACGAAAAATCGCACGTCTCGATATCACGCGAGTGCTCAAAATATGTGAAATCGGTCAACCTATAGTTAATCTTTAACAATATATATATATATATATTATATATATATATATATATATATATATATATATGTATATATGTATGTGTGTGTGTGCGTGTGTGTGTGTGTGTGTGTGTGTGTGTGTGTGATGATATGTGTGTATGTATATCAACATACGTAATGTATTATTGTGGGCAATAAGCCTACATTTATAAGCACTACTTTATAGCTATTAATGACAAGAAAAAACCTCATCTTGACCCTAAAATGTCTATCGAAGCTGTACACTCAAGTTTAAATTTTAAACTGCGTTTCCTGGTTTGTTATATACAGCTACCACAGCTGCGGCTATCTTGGAAATACTTGAAATCTAATCGAAGATGTTATTCATATCCTCTCATTCCAGGTACTAATGGGTTAATACTTGGAAAAGCCTTTGTTCTTTTTATTTTTTACAAGTGTTCGCGAAATCTAAACTGAGCATCCGCTCAACAACTCCTCCCATTGAGGCTTAGTAATGCAATCATCATGCAATCATGTTTATTATACCCACGCATAGAAATCTCAGCTTTCGGTTTGATAGTCTTAGCACCTTACACAAAAAATAAAACTAGTCAAAAGTCCATTTTGGGGGATTCAGTGCATTGACTCAACATGACTGAAATAAGTGCTAGCTAAGCTATCATTGCAATTATTTTGTCTTGTCATGAATCACGAGAATTTGCGCAATCGAAATGTCCATAGTCTCTGGAAAAACCTACGAATATACCTTTGGAAATCCCGACGTTTGTTTCTAGATTTTAGAAATCCCTGCGGCTGCTTATTGCCTATTGACTATAATCCTAAACTTTGTATAACGCAATATGGAACTTAATAGCTTACCTAGCTTTGTCATCAACGTTCATCAATCCTTCCAAAATTGTCCTATTTGTAAGGCTAGCCATCCCACTCAGGTGTAGCCCTTTGTCAGTCTTTTTGATTTTTGACTATATCATTTCACACCGTGCGACTTGTTTGTGTGTCTTAGCATTAGTGTCGCATGAAAAACGCCTGAATGCAAAAACGCCGCAAAAACACACACACACAAAAAAAAAAAAAAAACCCGACGACGACGACCACCACCACCACCACCACCACCACCACAACAACAACAACAACATCAACAACAACAAAACAACTAGACAAAGCGCGAAAGCTCAACCGAGTGTCAGCCTCTCGACTTGACTCGACAGTAAAGTCATTGGGGAGCTGTAAATTTTTGCGACGAGGACGTTCAAAGGGGGGGGGGGAACTACTCTGAGCATGCGCAAAAACGCGCGTCAAGTCGATCTATTTATAGCTTGCGTAGTCTGAGTTTTTCACCACGCTTTCTGGGCTATTTTTACGTCCGCTCAATTCACGACGTAGAGAGCTACTTGATGCACCGATCATATTGGGGGGGGGGGGGGGGGGACCATTTCATTTTTTATACGTTGGGTCCAAGCGTAATCTAAAGCTACTTTTCAGCACGACGCAGGAGAGGGGAGAACGTCCAACACAAGCGTCGTCTCGAACGTCCGCGCTACAAATCTAAAGCTCCCTATTATAAAGATATGACAACGTCTTATCTATTGCACACGCCATTGTATACAATATATATCACTGATATACATGCCATAGACGGTTTTAGAAAGGCACCTCCGTGTGCAATCACTCTTACCATATTCTGTTGGAAGACTTGTTTTAGTGTGTCTCTGCCTCAATCCAACAGTACGTCCATGGTGACGCATGATAAGAACTATGAGCATTGGATAATCTCTATTCATTGAATTCAGTTCACCAACAAATCGCAGTGAGTGTTGATATTTAATAATTTTGTAACCACATTCCTGCATCATTGTTATTCGATTAGCTGTTTTTCTTTAGGGGGGCTGACTGATTGAACAATGGAACAGAAATTGACAGATTGAACAGAAATTACGTTATATTTTCAAGGCTGTGAGATCCGTTATGGAGACCAAGGAGATACTACATGTATGTTCAGACTACGTTGATTTATGAGGAAGCGAAACCAAAGAGTAACGCCTACTCTTGAACACACCCTATGCCAATTTCCATATATGGTTCAGATGGTTTAGCAGCCTGCAGTTAAGGAGTGCGGAGCTTCAATCAGGGCGCAGAGTGCATGTAGTCGAGCGCCCTCACAGTATTTACGTGGGAACATAGCAATCTCTTTCTTTCATTGAAACTGACATGCTATACATCCTCTCCCTTTCCTTCCTCTTCTTCAACTTATTCTTTTCCCTCTCCCACTTACATTTTTGTCTCCTCTTTTCCTTTTCTGTGGAAATTATACCAAGTAGATGGGAGTCTTTCCAAACCACCCCGATAAAGGGGCTGTACAGTACTGGTTGAGGTGGGGATTCATGTTTTTTACATTCCTTAGTGAGATAATGAGAAACCTCTTATGAAATATGGGGTGATGAAAGAGCATGTAATATTAAGAAGGATTCAACGTTTATTTGATGAATATTGGTTTTCAAACGGCTGAGACAGCCAAAAAAGTGATAATGATGATTGATGAAAGACTACAGGCCACAACTTTATGATGATCTCTTTGTTTCATATTGTTTTGGGATATCTCGGCCACTTCAAAACCGATTTTCATCAAATGAACTTTTGATACCCCTTAGAATTGCATGCTCTTTGACATCTCATAGAGTGGTTTCTGAATATCTTGCAAAACGTTAAAAGCTAAATCCTCACCTCGACCAGAACTGTACACACCCTTTAATACCCAATGATGCAGCAGGGCAATTCTGAAATGAGCGTTTACGGTATAATACAGGCGCGGTGGAGCACCCCAATTTGCATCTCATTATCGCCCCGTTCTATTTGAATTTCCAACGGGCATCCACGGCTGCCCGAAACTGTGTGCATGAAAAAGTCAAATCTTTACCTTCTCCTTGTGCCGCTATGCGAGCCGCTAGTAAACTCAAACTTCCCACACTATCTAAGTTTTTAACAACCTTCCTTTTGATGAAAAAAACATGAAATTTGCTGCACTAGAACTTGAGATATTAAAGCGTTTTGAAAATCACCTCTCGCAAAACATGCTCTCTGTTTTTTTCCGACTGGACTATGGCCGGGCTCCAATGTGTCCGAAACTGGCAACATAAGTTCATCAGGCCTCAATCCATATATGGTGAAAGTTTTCGCTTTGTACCACCTGTACTTTTTGAGAAATCAACTTGTTTCTACAGGGTTTGGAATAGAAAATTGTAGTCGGCGAAACAATTGAAAATGACGTCATTTCTTTTCCCGTAACATTGGGCATGCGTGGTACGTGAGATTCAGGATTTCGTGCTCATTGTTGGTTTGCATGTGACGCAGTCAATTTTGCTGAGTGTCGCACGGCGGTGATTGCTGAGCTGCTGCCGCGCACGCTGCATGCAGCAATGCGTTGTGTGTGCTGTGACATGCAACGCCACAGTGACGCGATTAATTATACATGGGACCGACCTGTACGCTTTGCGTTCGTGTCATTTTTGACATCACCTTCTGTTTTTTTTCCGACACAACCATGGCCGGGAATATTATGGTATGAAATTTAAAATGCAAGCAGATAAATAAATTTCGGTGTACTTTGTTTGAATGGCGCTTTTGTTCCGCAATCACACTTCGTGAATTTTAGGATGATTTTCGAGGCATATTTTTGGTAATTTTGCTCGCCAGGTTTTCGCTAAAATTTCACATTTTATCATTGTCAAATCCTTTAATATGTTATATGTGCATATTCGGACATGTTTTCAAATTCAAACTAACTCAATTTTAATCCGAAAATAGGTTTCCTGAAATTGTTATTAGCTTGAGAAGTTGTTTACTTTTTCTCAACTACGCGAGTACATGTTGTTTACTTTATGCAAATGAGGCTCGGCTGCCGATGGATTTCTGCGAGATAATTGGGGTACTCCACCGCGCCTGAATAGTTAAATTCGCATCGAAGAAACGCCTAAACACAACGCGGCAGTGATCTGACAAAACTACGTATCTCGTTTACACTGGTGACAGTGATAGGCATTGTTAAATACATACAGTATCTATTTAATAATTTATGAAATAAATGTAGAATATATAAGCAGACATAATTATGGGCGATAACACGAATATTCTGTGATTTTTTTCTTAGCACAACTTGACCTGAGTAGTTGTCCGGGGGAGGGGGATTGCCCATGGGGAGTTTTCCTTGGAAAAATCGGCCTTGAGAATAATTGCCGTAAGAGGATGGTTATCTGGGGGAAGTTGTACTGGGGGAATTATAGCCCTCGTTCAGTTTCAGTTCAGTTTCGTTCATTTCATTTCCGACAAATACAATTGCAAAATTTGAATACACACGTACTTGTGGTGCAACAATGCAATAAAAAACAGCAACAACCAATGAACCATAATACATTAATCGCTCCTAATAATTTGAAGACAAGTGCAGAAAGAAAAAAAAATGGTTGGAAATCGAGGGGGCTGCTCAAAAGCAAAGCTTGTAGTCTGCACCCCCCCCCCCTAGTTAAAAAAAAAAACCTGTTAGTTACAAGATCTATACAACGAAGCAAAGAAAGTAAAGTAACACAGAGACGAAGTAAACACAGACAGACACATTAACACACACGAGACAACTCATTTGTAATGAGGGAAAGAGGAAAGGCAACTATAAGGCTGGTACGAATGATAGGAAGAGACTACCTTCACAGTGGACAGAAAAAAGGGATAGGGAAGAGGAAGTTGATGGGTCAAAACCAGGGCACGTGAGGCATGAGATATAATGTAGCTCCTCAAAATAAAGAAGCGTAAAGTGGAGTTGTGGTAAATGATAGACGATTGTAGTAAAAAAAATGGGACTAGAAATGTAAGCTTACAAAAAGTATAACTCATTCTGAATGTGAAAAAAAAAATCAGAATTTCTTTAATTTAAGGGTAAAGGTATTCAAACTTACAACCTTCTTTGTACTACTAGCAATTAAGAGAAATCAAAATTTGTAACAGAAAAAGAAAATACGAATTTAGCGAAAATACTTTCGGTTAAACGCAATGACATTTACTGGATTGCCGGGTAGGATATGGAGGGACAGTTTCGTTTTCGATGAACATGGATTCAAATATACAGAAGGGAGAAATTAAGCTTGTTCATAACTCGTCTTAAATGCAAACGATACAAATCGAAAATCTTTAAGATGTTGTTTTCATGAAATAAAGCAGAAGCATGACATCTCTATGATTCCTGATAAAGTATAGTACAAAGATTTTTTTTTTTCTGTAGTAATGCTATTCTTTCTATCAAAAGAAAACGTTATGGAACGGGTCAGAGGACTTTTTTAGACGTTCTTAAGACGTTTTTTGAACGTTCTCTTAAGACGGTTTTCAAAGGTTTTCTGGACGTCCGCAGAACGTCCATCGAACGTTGTGAATATTGCGAAAGGTTTTTTATTGGTTTTTTAAACGTTTAAAAAACATTTTTATAACGTCCATTTGAAACGTTTTAAATACGTCGTAAACCTTCCACAAAAAGACGTTAAGAAAACGTTTGGACAAAATGTCGAAATAACGAACTTGGAACGTTTCAAGAACGTTCAGAAAACGTCCAAATGTTAGCTTGGAGGGGCCTCTGAGTCTACGACATACCTGATTACACTGCTCTACAAAAAACGGGTTGAAGAAAAATTGATTAAAATGCATTCTCCATTCATTTCATGATCCCAAACTTAAGAATAGTGAAGAAGATGGGTAGCTCTTTCAGAAAATAAGAAAATCCCAATATTGACTTGGTTGACCCGTTTCACCGTTTTTTAGTTCCCACGTAAAATAAAGGGGCGAGACTTTTTGTTCGTTTTGTGAAGCACGGTCACATATTTCTTTATAGCTATTGTGTTTCTCAATTTTCTTGATTTAAGTCAAATAAACCAATCATTCCCAGGGGAATCGTTCCATTTCAACGATGGAGGTGGGGCAAAACATGGAAAATATGTGCGAGAGAAGGGATGATATTGACCTATGAGAGTGTGTGGTTAACACCCTGACCATTGGTCCTGAACAATGGCCAGGATTGGTATGCTCTATTACATAATCATGAGAAATTCCACCATCACAGCTATGATATTCATCTTGAAATGTAATGCATACAACAACGGCGTAAATCCGTACCGAAGGGGGGGGGGGGGGGGTGATCGGCGATAGTCACCATCACGTACAATCACGACTACAAGCCCACAACCGGACCAGCGCAACAGTGTGTGTGTGTGTGTGGGGGGGGGGGGGGAGTTCGGTGGGAGCTACAAACGTGTCCTCCCTCCCCCCCCCCACTTTATAGGGATCGAATGCTTGCATCCCTCATTTTTTAAATGAAATATTAGATGGAAGAGAAGTGGCAGCATAATATGAAAACCTTTTTTTCTTGTCTTTGTTTTGTTTTCACCGTCAGCTGACTTTCAGCGGAATTTCATATCTCAGAAATATGAAGACTTTTGTTGTGGTTGTTTCTTTTTTCCCTTTTTTTTTTTTTTGCTTGACAGACGATTTTAACACCCTCACCACTTCAAAAGCATATAATAGCGGCGCACTGCGCATTATGTACAAATGAAATCTTTGAAAATAGTAATATTCTTTGAATTTCTTTGAATGTAGTAATGTAGTAGATATTTCCTTATAGCTTCTGTGTTTAAAAGCAATCATTCCCAGGGGCATCGTTCTATTTCAACGATAGGGGGTGGGGCAAAACATGGAAAATATGCGTGAGAGAAGGGAAGGGAGGGTCAGGGGCGTCGATCCGTTTTCACGATGGGGGCGGGGGAGGGGGCTTTGAGTTGGCTATGCGAGGGAGCGAAGCGACCGAGCGGGGGAAGGATGTGGGAGGGGGGTATCCCCCTCTCACACGAGGAAGATTTTGCATTTTCAGACCCGAAATTCAGCGATCTTGTCACATTTTTGGTGTTTTTTATATTTTTTTTTCTATCAAAAAAGTAAGAAATAGTAATATTCACAGATAATACTATTGAATAAGTAAATCGTGGTATCTCAGCTCTTGTTCCGCATGTGCGACATCACTGTGTAGACCTACTGAATGATACATGGGAGTTGTCAGGGGAAGGGGGAGGGTGTAGCAGGGGGTAGCCCCCTCCCACACGACGGAGCTTTTGCATTTTTAGGATTGACATAGAACGATCTAATGCGCACTTTTGTGGAATATTCTGAAAATTGTCAATCCCCAAAGTGTGCAGAGTCTAACTCAATGGATGGGAACCGAGCAGGGAAGAGTTAGATTAAAAGAGGATGAGAGAACTTTTAGATTTATTAGAATTGAAGTAATAGATCTGATGCATACTTGAATGAAACACTTTGAAAAGTGTCAATCTAAAATCTGTCGTATAACTCTATAATAAAAAGGACCGAACGGGGAGGGTGTGGAGAGAGAGCTATTTCGCATTTTCAGAATTGAAATTCAGCAATCTGGTGTACCCTTTCGATAATATTTGGACAGTTTTCTATGAATAAAAAATGAAAAAAAAAAATTATTGGGGGACAAAATGACATATTTGCTGCCACCCCCGTCCTCCAGGATCGGCGTCCCTCCATACGAGGGGGGTTGCATTCTTTGAATACAAATACAAATAAAAACAATTCTCGTCAACACATTTTTGATGGAATTCAGAAAATATGTCAACTCCGAAAGTGTAATAAAATTGTTTTGAAGTGAAACCTAACGGGGAAAGAGTTAAAATGGAAACAAATAACCGCTTCCACCCGACGGACCCGTTTATTGTTTGTTTGTTTGTTTGTTTTTAGCTCAAATGGCAAACCTGGTGCACACTTTGGATAAAATATTTGGACAGTTTTCTACTTTAAAAAAAAGCACGAAAATTTTCGTCATTTCGGGAATCCTCCCCCCCCCCCTCCTGTCGACGCCACTGCATATTACAACATTTTCATGGGGGCGGTTCAAATGCCCCTTTGCACCCCTCGACGCCCCTGATTGTCCCCGTGTATGCCCATAGATGTATCCTGACTGAGTCATCAGAGTCATCGTCGTTTACTCAATGATTCAAAATGGAGGGGGGGGTTCAATTATGACAGTATATTTTTGTTTGTTTGTTTGTTTGTTTTCGTACGCGTAATTTGCAGATGGTCCATGTTCCATGGTCCAGTTGCACGGGTCATAGCATGTATACATGTAAGCCTATATCACTTGACGTTGTCAACGTCTGGACCATGCCTTATGTCGATATTACTAGGCCTATTCTTATTTTTATGTTTAAAATTATGTATACATAATCCTAAAAGATAGCTGTTTATAACTCTCTGAAGGCGGGCGAAAGAACGTCATGCAATATGCCGAAATTGATACAATCACATTTCTGCTTATTCCATGGTGTGTTTTTTTTTTCTTCAAATTTCGGGAGGGGGGGGGGGGGTAATTGCACAGGCCATCTCCCCTCCTCGATTTCTTGGGGGGGGGGGGATGCATCCTCCTCATCCCCCCGGATTTACGCCCATGGTCGTAGTTAGTAGATGCTAAAAATCATTCGCATTATAGGATTTCACGTTCAAGTTTAATGAAGGTGCTTCAAGAGAATGTGCTTGATCATTTCATGCTGTCTGATGCACACAAGATAAACATTTTGTTGCCAATGAGGAAACTTTTATTTTACTCAGGATGATATGAAAAATGCATGTATGTGTGGAATCTTATAAGTTTCAGTGCAGTTTTGCTTTAACGCACGTGTCTGTAGACGTGTTTATAATCTAAATTTTTAGGTACTCAATTCTTCTAATAAGATATAACAATAGAAAGAATGTTTGCGAGTTTCGCACTTGTTTCTTACCCGCTAGACGCGTGCTACTTACCTTCTTCTTGCGTGTATTCCGTGTGACCTGCGTGAGAGCTTTGAAACCGATTCGTTTTCTGTTACGAGCGACTTACGGGTACTGAGAAGTACCTGCTTTGGAGTTGCCTGCAAGGTGCTGCCGGTAAGGGTCTCCTTCTGATGTTCTGCGTGTACCTCTGCGAGCGAACCCCAAGTTTTGAGCATGCTCAAGGCCTTGTCATACTGTATATAGCTGGGGAAGTTTTGCGGCTTGACTTGCGGGGAAACAAATTTGCTACCCGGAGCTCTCCGCAGTTCGTACGCACCTGCCAGTACCTAGCGCGTATCTTGCCTGTAGTTGCCCGGAGGTGCGCTCGTAAGTCCGATTTAACCGCAACCAAGTTTTGAGCTTGCCCGAAAAGGTGTTACATGGCCTAAACATGGTTGCGGGTAAAAAGATTTGCGTGAGCACCTCCGGTCGACTACGGGTGAGATACGTGCTAGGTACTGTCATGTGCGGGCCATCTACGGGGACCTCCGGGTAGTAAACATTGTTCTTTGCAAGTCGCACGCAAGGCTTGCCCGGAAAGGTGTGACACGGCCTTAGAAGATCAAGCTCAAGCAATTGCTTAAATCCATAAGCATGCCGAATGACCTTTTGCTCGTGCTTCAACATTTTGCTTGTCCCGCACAAGCAATAGTATTGTTTGCGTTTTCAACAAAAGGGATGTCACGCGTGTGCGATCATAAAGGCGCTGTCAAACCTTTTCGGGAAAGCTACGCGGGCTTGTTGTGAGTATGGGTTTTGAGGGTCAGTTATATACTACCATTCTTAGTCACAATACATTCACATGTTTATTGACCCTATCATCAATGCTGTTCACACATGAACATACGTATGTAGAAATACGAGGTGTGTCAGAAAAGTTCCAGGACTGGTTTAAAGTGAGGCAGTCCTCACGAATTAAAGAAAAAAAAAAATATATATATGTTGTTGTTGGTACCTCCAATAAACTACTTTCCCCCAAAACAAACTTTCAAATCACCAAATAAGCTCATAAATTTTGGCTGAAAAAGTGTGAATCTGCATGGTGACTATGCTAATGAGCAAGTCCTGGCGGAGAGTCAGACGTCACCGAGGCACAACTCTTCCCAGCCGTGTTCTGCTCGTTATCCGTACGCTCCCTAGTTACCCGGATGCATGAAGAAGTCGATGGCTACTAGTATTTGACATTGTTTCTACGTTGTGTGTGTGTGTGTGTGTGTGTGTGTATATATATATATATACATTGTGTATTGTATATTCGCACAGTACACGTGTGGACGGTACAACTAGATCTACGGTAGATACCCCGTACGCGGTTTGCCCTTCGCACTTTTCCAGTCTATCACAAGCGCAGCTGCAGCCCTGTCGCCGCGCATGCATGTTCTAGTACAGCTTGTAGGTAGAAATGGTTCTACACAGGCCTGCTAGTACACTAGAGGGGCGACCGCATTCAGCGTCGTCTGGTCAGGCTATCTTACATCAGTAGTTTTGCTCGAATCGTGCAGAAAATTTCCCAGGAAAATCCTTTTTTCCGTCCCAGACCCACAAAAGTATCGTGACAGGTGAGCTGTATGGCTGGAAAATCTCGGTACAACGATGCCGAACATAAGAAACTTAGGGCCTAGAAAATCTCGATATCGTGTTGTGACCTACCTGTGCGTGGACCATTTGAGAAGCAATGTTTTTACGTGGACCGGCAGGCTGTGGCCCTCGGTTATAAACCGAGAAAACCTCCTGAAGCCAGATGCAATCCCGACCATTTGCTCACATGAGCCCTAAAACAGAAACACCTCGAGCATCGACTTCGAAGAGAATCGAGGGAAAAAAGCGTAGATAGGTAAGGAAGTGGCTAGCTATGACGTTTCATTTACCGTGGGGCTGCAGCCGGGGTTGGACTGCAGTACAGTGCCACTAAGCTAGGTGCTGCCAATGCCGACTGGACATGCACGGCAAAGTGGAGCGAAATCATATCCCTACGACCCCCTGTGTTTACCCTGCCCGGCAGACGTCATATTTTTTTTTCGAGGAAAGGCGATATCTGACTACTTACAGAAATATCGAGATACAAACAATATTTTCTTTGAAGAATTCGACTCTCTCATGCACAGGTTATCTTCGGTTTGAACGCCAAAATCAGCTAGACGGAGTACTGTGTACATTAGTATGGTAAGAATTCGCGCGCGAGAGTGGTTTGTACGCTAAGAAGTATGCAACACGGACAGAAGCTAGAAAAGGACCGTGCCTATTTGATGTCAAGTTCATGATATACAATGTATTTGGTTTAAAAATACATATAGATTTATGTTAACAGTATTAATTTTTCATGAATTATATATAACTAAGCTTGAAATATTTTGTTTGAAATAATAAAACCACATACTTTCACATTCTATGATAAAATTGCAACTAATCATTTGAACACTTGAATTGGTTTTTAGAGGCACGGCTGCCAACTTGGTGAGTAGGGCATGCATGACGTAGCATCTTTTTTTTGCAGGCTCTTACACGATCGCTTGCAGGAATAATTTTTCAAAAATCGCGTACGGAGACAGTTTTTCATTTCCACGCGTATAAACTGGTGAAAGGTTATGTTTTTTACTCTTCTTAATTATCATTACAGTGAAAATCTCAGGACTGCCTCCCTTTAATAAAAGATTTATTTCGAACCCAAACTTCAAATTAAGAGGTTTCACCTTCAAAGTAATCTATCTTGAGTAGGTAACTGCTATCTTAGCTCTCTGCAGCCATGAATTTGTTTTTCTTTTACATAACTTTGTATACACATCCTCTGTTTCAGATCGTTCAGCAATAAGCGCAGAGTAGGCCTAATGAACAAACGTGACGTTTCTGGTATGGTTGGGGAAAACTCCATCAGAAGCTATGAGATTGCTACAGCAAGTGTGCGGAGTTGAGACGATGTCACGCACACATGTTTTTGATAGGTTCAAGATGTTTAAAGAAGGACGAGAGGACGAGGCAAATGACTCCAGGAGCGGAAGGCCCTCAATGACCAGAACTGAGCTCAACATTGAGCGCGTCAGGCAGATGGTGCGTGGCGATTGTCGGCTGACTGTTCGAATGATGGCAGATAAACTGGGCAGGATTCTTTTGGTCATCACTCAGGAGTTTTGGCACCTCTATTTGCGCAGAATTTCCGCATGTCCGGATGTTCAGTGACAATCTTCCAGACGCTGTCCAGATTCATGCCTAGCTCATTTGTCATCATTTGAACAGTCAGCCGACGATCGCCCCGTACCATCTGAGAGGTGAGAAGAACTCACCTCCCTGCTCAGCCCTGGTTGTTGAGGGCTTGCGACACTCGAAGTAATGTCTGCTTGTAGACCTGTATGTTCCAAATGCCCGAAAACAACGAATTAATGATCGTGACCGAATTTAACGTGAAGGCGTGTAGTACGTTGCAGTTATTTGTTTTTATAAAAGATGCCCACTTAATTCCTGCATGTTATTTTAAGCGCTACATTGTTATCAAGTACGTAAGTGTTGCATGTTGTCATCTTGTTGAAATGCACGATTTTTTTTTTGCACAATCACATTATGACAGCAAAATAGATTAATAGTTTTTGTAAGTTTGAAGGTCTAAATTGTGCCTATTTCAATTCAATGACAACAGTCTGTTTTGGTACAGAAGTGTTAACAGAACGTCATTCAAACGGTGTGAATACAGAAATGTCCGTGAACGCTTTAAATGACCACAACGATAACTGAAATTTGCACAACAATTTAATATATTTCTACCTTCACTCTTCGAATTACAAGTATTAAGTTAGGCATTTTGAACGGTCATGGAATACGACAAACCACATCAAATTGTTAATAATAAAGTATGATTCGTGCTCAGGCGTACACGAGAGGTAGGCATACTTTTGTTTGATTATTTATTATAGTTTTTGTTGGATGCACCTCATCTGTGGCGAATGGAGGCAAAGCCAATATTAGACAGATTGAAATGGCCCTGAATAAACTGCTACAACCCTTCCCCACCCCTTTAAAAAAAAAAACAACAAACAAACAAACAAACCTAAACTACATTTACTTCATGCTATGATTCCGATTTTAGCTGAGTCAATACAGAATGACTATTTCAGGTACAGTGCATAATCAGCTCGTGTCATCAACGCATATATATCAGCTGTGTCATAAAGACATGAAATAAGCACGATATATTCTATTCCATGTCAGATAACAGTATGTATAGGATACTTTGTATTCACACATTATTATTTTCGTAGTGCATATGTGACCCTGCACCTCAAAACAAACAAAAAGTCGCCAGACATTAATTTTTAGTGAAGACCATATTCTGAAAGAGCAGACTTTAAGCTTCAAAATGATGTATAACTCAAATCAAATGGACTCTCCTAATCAATCTAAATATTGGAAAGAAAGCACAAACTCAGGAAAAGTGTGAACTGAGAAAAGAGGCTGTGAAGTACAGTGTCTATTCAAACGCTTAATCTTTACCAAACTGTGCTGGCTGTGCGATGAATGGGACAAAAAATCAGGAAGTAAACCACCAGAGTAACAACAATGAAGGGATTATCAGATTAAACTGAAATTAAACATGCCTCATTAACACATTCTGTCCATGATTAATGCTAATTTTCAAGGCAGTAGCACTATCCTTTCAAAGGTTATTAGAGTTGAAAGTGAACAGTGTGGACAAGGTTTTTCAGAAATGAAAAAAGGGATTCTAAAGACACACCTAATCACGCTATTCTACCAAAAATGTTCGAGATAAACTGCTAAAAAAAACACACTTTCCTGCCCGTTCTATGATATCAAATTTCAGCATAATGTCAAAGAAGACCCGCTCTTTCAGAAAACATGAAAAAGTCAAGTTCGGCTAGGTTGACCCATTTCAGTTATTTTCAATATTCACGCAAAATCAGTGTGTGCGACTTTATGTTCGTTTTGAGGTGCACGGTCATATATTCGGTCATTACTCCGGCAAAGGCAGCTGAACGTGTTAACTTTGATATCATTATCATAATTATTGTATTTATCATCATTACTATTATTGTGAAGTAGTTGGAGTGGTACACATGCACTCTGTAACTTTCCCTTTTCCCCCTACCCTTCCCTAGTTAAAATTCTCTCTTTCTCTATTCCCTATTCTATCCAGAGTAGGTAAGTATGTAGTCTCCATACCGTCAAGCCTCGGCTTATTTTGGAGACCCTTCTGTTTAAGTTCCATAAGCTGTTTGTATTTGTCTTGTATAATTGTACTAAAAACTATGTGTTGATATATCATTTGTCATAAATGACATGTACATAATTATATCTGATGTAACGGAATCAAGCAGAAACGAGATATGAAACTCGTCACACTGAAGACGAGTTAGGTGATACCTCAATTGCGAGGCCGAGCCCCGCAAGTTAGTCCGTTTACACTGCCGGGCTCGGCCGCGCTTTTGATTCAAACCTTTCAATATTTTGTCGTAGTGACGCTCTACTTGTAAACAAACGCAATTTGGTATTGTCTGATTTCAGATCCTTTGCCAACTGAATTCCGTGGCGAAAAAGTCGCCGTTCGGGCAAAGGCCTTTGCCGAAGGAGAAAATCCTTTGCAGGACAAAACCACCTTAAACTATACTAGTTTTCGACGTTGAAGTGGTTAATATCCTGAATAGCGAAATAGTACAGGCTAGGGTTTGGAAACCAGACTAAAATTGGCCGCGCATTTAGCCCAGTTTGCGTATACACTGAGAAAAAGGCCGGGCGCAACCGCGGCTCGGCCGCGGCCGAGACCACCTCCAGAGCGTGGCCTAATGCGAGGCCAATTTTGGCCCCGCATTGGGCCTTTTGCGCGTTTACACCGAAATGAAGGTGGGCTCGGCGCGGCCGAGCTGCGGCCGAGCGCGCACTGTAAACGGGGTCCAAGTGATCCTCGACACGTACAAATAAAACATGACAATTAAGTGTTTATAACCATCTTGGTTTTAACAGTGGCCTTTTAAAACATGACCTTTGACCATTATTTACATAACCAATATGACTCCCTCTAATCTTGCTATCATAATGATCAGTTCAGAGAGCTCTTACAGCTATATACAAGCCTGTGAGATTTACCAGCAGTAAAACCAATGAAGCCTCCGATACAAAACAAGGGATATCGAGCAAGTGCGTCTGTTTACATGAGAATGTGATTTATACCTGGACGAAAGTGATACCTCAATTAAAGAGAAAAGGGCAAAAGAAAAATGGGCCAAACGTACGGCTCCAGCGAAAGAGACATCGCCTTTAACCATGTAACTATAGGTCTCCTCCAACTAAGAGTACACTTTGAACGTAAGCTTATACGTGAATGATAATTTATGACGATCTCACGTGATCGACACACATTCAAAGGGGACAGTTAGAAGTGGAAGGAGTGCTTAATCGTGTCATTAATTCCTAATCAATGACACCCCTACTATAGGCATATCATAATTTCTCATCTAAAATCAATGGCCTATAGGACTCATGCACCATTACTTGTATCGTGCATAAACTTTGTTTTTTAAGCTTTGAGTGAAACGTGTCATAACATAATTCTGTAATTCCATCAGCAGTGATTGACATAATAAAGAAGAGAGATATATCACCGTATTGAACGCTTAGAACCTAACGGGGGGGGGGGGGGGTATTATAGCATGATACTCGGTTCTTTTCTGCCCAGATGCCAACAACACCCATCACCCACGGCCACGCATAGAGAAACAGCCATGGCGAAAATAAAACTTTGCTTTCTCATAGGCAGAATGACACAGAACCCCGTCAAACACACTTCACTTTTATTGGCAGGGATGGACATGAAAAAATTCATTACTAATACTAAACAGCGTATGCATTCCATTCATGTGGCGCGAGATACCTCTATAGCAACATAAAGCCTGTCTTCAACTCCGTTGATCGAACAATGACAACCTGAAATTTCAAAGAGATGAGCGAGACGCTATATACACCTGGCCTAGAGTTAATCTATTCAGTTCTCATTCCTACTTCAAGTTGGGTTATGTTATTGTAATCATTCCCATCTGCAGTATAACAAAACCAAAGTGAGGGAAAAGGGGAGAGAAAAACGAAAGGTGGCGGAAGTAAAACTGCATGCACAACTGCAATCCATATCATTGCGTGTGACAAGTGAAGCAAATGTATTAGTTGTTATAGCAGTGTTTTATGAGCATAAACAGGCAAATAGACAGACAATGTCAAATATAAAAACCATCAATTTAATGTCAGAGAAGATGGTAAACAAGATGCATTGAAACTGTAATTAAATCGCTGCTCGGTCACGGAACGTCCAACCTTATATTCAACCAAAAAACATGTTAGGGGAAAGAAACAAATTTAGATATAACATTCTTAAATTAAAAACAAGAAAAAGAAAATGTCCACGTCTGGATTAAAAAAAAAAAACAAAAAACGCCGCATGAACATGCATTATATTCTAGATGGGAATACGGTCTTGATGCAAAGGTCCAATGATTGTCTCATTACAGCACTTTAAAAGCAATCTATGGTTCCCTTACCATCACCAGTACCACACCACAATGACGTCTCTAAAATCAATGGTAGCACATTTATCATTGCATCGTGCATTAACTTCCTTTTCCTAAACTACCAATGGAACGTGTCATATTATATTGTGTATTTCGATCAGTAGTGATTGACTTTAAAGAAGAAAGATAATGCAAAAAATTGAACGCTTACCACATTGCTTATAGGGCTATTCCAGCTTAGTACTGATCTGTTTTATTCTCCCAGATGCCAACAACATAATGTCACCTATGGCTAAACTAGTGAAACAGCCATGACAAAAATAAACGACAGAGAACCCCGTCATAATCACTACACTTGGAAAGGTGTTGCCCGAAATTCCTCATTATGAAGCAATATCAAGTCACTTCCTTCCCTGCCTGTCTTTAACTCCGTTATTTGGTCAAACAATAACAACCTGGAATTCCAAAGAGATAAGCGAGACGCCATGCACCTGGACTAGAGTTAATTAATTCAGTTCCCATTCCTGTTAGTTATGTAAACGTACACGTTCCTAAATATCCTGCTACAGTATAACAAGAACAAATGGAGAGAAAAGGAAAGAGAAAACGAATGGTGACAAGCGGGGTACTGTTTCAAGGGGCAATTTACAACATTAAGTGTGACAAAATTAAAGAAGCAAACCCAACCTCCAAACTCCAATACAAAACAAGGGAAATAGAGTAGCTGTGTTCATGACATCAGAGTGAAGCTGAACTGCAGAAAAAAAAAAGAAAAAAGAAATAAAAGGAAAAAGTCCTGCGGGACTCGATTAACTTATCTCCTTCCGGTCGGGCATTATAAACACGCAGAGTGCTAAGCGATTCTGCCTCACGGAAGATCCGAAGATCTTCTGCGAAACTTAAATCTATCTATGTATGCTATACACAACACAAATTTACATTGATTTTCAGTTTTTTGGCGATATACGTCAAGTGACTGATAGCGCTATTCAACTTCCCACGAGTGGCCGCGTAGATTCGATCAATGAAATCGGGAATCGTTTCGACCAGATTCCATTCTCATTTTACATGGACGAAGGTGAATACTCCATAAAAGAAAAAAGGCAAAAGATGTAAGCATTTTGTTTCGTGCTTTTATGGGGTTCGAACCCGTACGTATGCAACCTCACGTCTCTTGTGACATCGCCTTTATCCTCTCGGCCATGTACGTCTTGACGAGAAAATATGAGGAACGTAAGCTTATATGTGAAAGATGATTCAGGAATCGTTTGGTCCACATTCCATTCTCATTTTCAGTTTTTAGCTGCAAAATTATCAACCTGATGAGGAGATTTGAAAAAAATAAAATGCATGATTACTGCAGCTTATTGTCTGAGCTACCACATACTTAAGTTTCAGAGGAAATGGAGCAAAATCAGCTGAAATAAAGGTGCTTAAACGTTGTCAGGTCAATGCATGGTTTTAAAAAAAAATCACCTCCCATAGACATAACACGTCAACTTGTCTGATTTTGAGTCTTTACCTTTAATCATAATTTGAAGTATGATGGTAAGTCTTCTCGAACTAAGAGTGTGGAACGGAAGCTTCTACGTGAAAGATGAATCACGATGATCACCCGTGACCGACACATCTTCAAAGGGATCAGTTATCAGAAGTGGAAGCCCTCGTGCCAAGATATTGTCTCAGCGATTCGAAAGCAATGATACCCTTACATTTAGGTATACCATAATTTCCCTCTGAAATCATTGGTATTATTCATGTACAATTGCTTGCCTTGTCCATAAACTTTGCTTTACAAACTTTCAGTGAAAATGTCATAACAATTCTGTAACTCCATTAGCAGTGATTGACTACATAAATAAAGATCAAATTGAACGCTTAGCGCGTATAACTAAGGGGGATTTTAGCCTGATGCTGTGTTATTCACTGCTCAGATACCAACAACACTCATCACCTACGGTTACGTATAGAGAAATAGCCATGACGAAAATAAGGTTTTCCTTCTCTTTGGCAGATAGACACACAACCCCTTTGAACACACTATAATTGACATGGAGGGACATGAAAAAGTTCATTACTACTACTAAACAGTGATGCCTTCTACTCATGTGGCACAAGATACCTCTATAGCAACATAAAACCTGTCTACAATACCGTTATTGGGTCAAACAATAACAACCTGGAATTTCAAAGAGACGAGCGAGACGCCATACACCTGGCCTAGAGTTAATTTATTCAGTTGCCATTCCTGCTCCAGTTGAGTTATGTAAATTATTTTCCGACCTGTCTTGTGCAGTGTGTAACAGGAACAAACGTAGAGAAAAGGAAAGAGAAAACGAAAGGTGGCAAGTGGGGCACTGTATACCAAGGGCAATTTACAACATTACGTATGATAAATGAAGCAAATCCAACCTCCAGCCTCCGACAAAAAAAAAAGGGACTTGAGTGACTGTGTGTCGTGGGGTAATGACATCGGAATGAAGCTGAACTGCCAAAAGAAAAACAAAGAAAGAGAGAGAAAAAATAATAATAGCGTCCTGCGGGTCCCGAACATCTCGTCCTAAGGTAGTGCATAATGACCATGCAGCGCGCTAAGCGACTATAAAGCCACACGGCTGTCCCGAAGATTGGATGTGAAATTCATATCTTTATATCATTTACAGCATGAAAAAGTTCATTACTACTACTAAACAGTGATGCTTTCCATTCATGTGGCACAAGATACCTCTATAGCAACATAAAACCTGTATACAACTCCGATATTGGGTCAAACAATAACAACCTGGAATTTCAAAGAGATGAGTGAGACGCCATACACCTGGACTAGAGCTAATCATATCAGCTCCCATTCCTGCCAGTTATCTAAACGTACATGTTCCTACCTATCCTGTTACAATATAACAAGAACCAATGAAGAGAAAAGGAACGAGCAAACGAAAGGTGGCAAGCGGGACACTGTAACAAGGGGCAATTTACAACATTAAGTGTGACAAAATTAATGAAGCAAACCCAATCTCCAAATCTCCAATACAAAACAAGGGAAATAGAGCAGCCGTGTTCACGGGTTACGTATACTTGATAAAATAATACGATAAATGACATCGGAGTAATGCTGAACTGCCGAAAAAAAGAGAGAAAAAAGAAAGAACGGATAAAAGTCCTGCGGGAGTCGAACCTCTCGCCTTCAGGTATGGCGTTATGAACAACCAGCGCGCTAACCGATTATGCCATATGGCTGTCCTGAAGATCGAGTGCGAAACTTAAATCTAAATACTATCGTGACAATGTTGACTTGTGATGGCGCTATTCAACTTCCCACAAGTGGCAGCATGGATTCGATCAATATACAGTTGCAAAGATAAATTGGGAATCGTTCTGTACAGATTGCATTCTCATTTTCAGTTTTAAACTACAAAATAATCAACCTGATGAGGAGATTTGAAAACATAAAATGCATGATTACTAAAGCTTATTATCTCAGCTACAACATATTTATATTTCAGAGGAAATGAAGCAAAATCAGCTGAGGTAAAGGTGCTTAAACGGTGTCAAGTGAATGCATGGTTCTAAAAAAAATCACCTCCCATAGATATAACACGTAAACCTGTCCAATTTTGAGTCTTTACCTTTAATCACAATTTCTAGTATGATGACGTCATCATATTACAAAACCATCACATTGACTTGAGAGGCAAATGTTCAAAGTAAAACATATCTGAATTTGGGATAATATTGAGCTTAAACAACAGAGATACGAGCAAATGAATGTCAGAAGCAGTACCTCAAAAAAATCAATTCCACTTTTTTTATTTAAAATGACGATATGATGACGTCATCGCGTTTTCCTGGCAATATTGATACTTGGAATGTTATTTACAATTCATATACTTTTGTAATATGCAATAGAAATATAGGGTCGACGGACGATTTAAAGAGCTATGGCGAAATAAACAAAGACATGTTTTTTCACTATATTTGCAGAAAGACGCGCACGCGGAATTTCAACTTTGACGGCAGTGCATTCCTTTGTTATAGGTCGAAATCGATCGGAAATCAATGGATATTGTTACTCAAAGTATCAGGAATCCAAATCAGTCAAAAAAATGCATTTTCATGTTGCTTACGGGCTCTGCGCGCGAAATTGCGCGGACGGACGCGCACGCGAGAAAATGTTTGAAACGCTTAAAATTGTCTGAAACTTCGAGATTTCCCATTGGGACGTCGTTTTGAGCCTTTTAAAATTTTGACGCGCGCTTACGCTCGCCTAATGATGACCTGGGTAACTAGCGTTAGAAAGTAAGATAGAGCGTGACCTGAACTTCATGTCCACCGAAAATGATACAGAAATGACATCTAGTTATGAAGTTATGATCGATCATGTGACAAGGTCCGAAAATCACAAAATGGCGCCTAGATGACGTCATAGATATGTTACTGTCATGAAAACCTTATTGTGGCTAGATTTCGTCATGAGACATGTTGACTGAAAATGTCATGTTATTTCGTAATGTCATTCTTGAGATATTGACGACACAAAATTGTCCAGAAAGAAAGAAGAATAAAAAAAAAAAAAAAACGAGATATGAAACTCGTCACCGTGAGGACGAGTTAGGTGATACGCTGGGGTCATCAGATGTCAGTCATCTGTGATCGACAAAGAAAAGAATGTGATATAGCACCTTGAAGTTGTATTGAGATATTTAATTGAACTTTTTTTTGGACCTACATTATTCAGATCATTTTTTTTTTCTGTCACACAAACTAAGTGGAAATTCTGTGCGTGTGCGACTAAGTCGATTTACAGGCTTTTGAGTACATAGGGCTACAGTGTATTCACCCAGTGATCCTCGACACGAACAAATTAAACATGACGAGTGTTTTAATAATCATCTTGGTATTAACATTGGCCTTTTAAAACATCACCTTTGACACTTATTCACATAACCAATATGATTCCCTCTAATCTTGTTACCATAATTGGTCAGTTCAGAGAGCTCTTACAGCTATATACAAGCCTGTGAGATTTACCAGCAGTACAAGCAATGAAGCCTCCCATACAAAACAAAGGCATATAGAGCAAGTGTGTCTGTTTACATGAGAATGTGATTTATACCTGGACGAATATCAAATGGCATTACCTCAATTGAAGAAAAAAGGGCAAAAGAAAAACTGAAGAGTTTGTTCCCAAAAAAAAAAAAAAAAAAAAACCGAGAAGTCCATTTTTGACGACTTTGAAGTACGGTCTCTGTCATAGAGTACAAAATAATACCTTTTAAATGATATTTTGGTCACTACATAGTAAGGTACATTTTTGAAGTAATGGTCAGAAGAAGTAAAAACTTTATTATCCTCCTTATTTTTCTTTACCTTTAATCGCAAATATCTGCATTTGGCAAATATGGTCTTATCGGTTTTTGCAAACAAACTCTTCAACTATTCTTGCTTATCATCCTATAAGGTTATTCTAAAATTTCACGTGCCAAAACGTACGGCTCCTGCGAAAGAGACGGCGTCTTTAACCATGTAACTGTAGGTCTCCTCCAACCAAGAGTAGTGAACGTAAGCTAATACGTTAATGATAATTTATTTGACAATCCCACGTGATCGACACACATTCAAAGGGGACAATTAGAAGTGGAAGGAGTGCTTAATCGTCTCATTAATTCCTAATCAATGACACCCCTACATACAGGCATACCATAATTTCGCATCTAAAATCAATGGTATAGGACTCATGCACCATTACTTGTATAGTGCATAAACTTTGCTTTGTAAGCTATGAGTAAAACGTGTCGTAACATAATTCTGTAATACCATCAGCAGTGATTAACATAGTAAAGAAGAAAGATATATCAAATTGAACGCCTAGAACCCAACCAGGGGGATTATAGCATTATACTCGATTCTTTACTGCCAAGATGCCAACAACACCCATCACCCATGGCTACGAATAGAGAAGCAGCCATGGTGAAAATAAAGATTTGCTTTTTTATAGGCAGAATGACACACAACCCCTTCAAACACACTGTACTTGGCAGTGTGTGTCATGAAAGAGCTCTTAACTAATACTAAACAGTGTATACCTTTCACTCATGTGGCACGAGATACCTCTATCGTCTATAGCAACAGATAGCCAGTCTACAACTCCGATAGACGAGCAATAACAACCTGAAATTTCAAAGAGATGAGCGAGACGCTATACACCTGGCCTAGAGTTAATCAATTCAGTTTTCATTCCAAATACTCAAGTTGGATTATGTTGGTAGAAACATTCACATCTGCAGTATAACTTAAACAAAAGTAGAGGAAAGGGAAAAAAGAAGTGGGAAGAGCAAAACTGCGCAACTGCAATTTATATCCTTGCATGATACAATTGAAGGAAATGTTTCAGATGTCATAGCATAGTCTTAAGCATAGACTGACAAATAGGCAATGTCTAATTTAAAAACCATCAACTTAATGTCAGAGAAGAAACTAACTTACAATTAAAAATGCAGTAAACCGTAGCGTAAATCGCTGGTCTACCACTCTGCCTAGGAACATCCACACAAACACACGCACAACACACACAGACACACACACAGACACACACACACACACACACACAGACACACACACACACACACACATATGTTAAGGGTAAGAAACAACTTTAGATATAACCATTTTTTGATAAAAGGAAACGAAAAAGGAAAAATGTTCGCATCAGGATAACAAACGTGTCCGCAAGAACACGCATGGTATTGATGGTTGTCTCATTGATTTAAAAGCAATGATTCCTTTACCACCACCACCATTACCACGCAACAATGACGTCTCTGAAATCAATGGCAGCACTCATGCACATGTGATTTCATGGTGCATTAACTTCCGTTTTCCTAAACTACCAGTCGAACGTGCCATATCATAATATTGTGTATTTCGATCAATAGTGATTGACTTTAAAGAAGAAATTATAATGTATCAAATTGAATGCTTACCTCATTACTCAGGGTGATTCCAGTTTGATACTGATCTGTTCTACTGCCCCAGATGCCAACGATACATAATTATCACATACGGATACTAATGAAAGAGCCATGACGAAAACAAAGGACATAGAACCCCGTCATAAGCACCAAACTTGGCATATTGTAGCACGAAATACCTCGTACTGAAGCCATATAAAGCCCATTCCTTTCCTACCTGTCTACAACTCCGTTATTAGGTCAAACAATAACAACTTGGAATTTCAAAGAGATGAGCGAGACGCCATACACCTGAACTATAGAGTTCAGCAATTCAGTACCGATTCCTGCTAGTTATGTAAACGTCCACATTCCTACCTATCCTGTTACATCATATTACAGTACAGTATGTGTGTCTTTACATGACAATGAGGTTTATACCTGGACGAAATATGGTGCTATACATATTGTAACTACTTACTGACCCATTTTAAGGGCTCTGCTGCTTGAGTATCTATGTTCAGCTAAATGAATTGTTATTTGGCGATAACCAAAAATTCCCATGAGCAATAGAAACACTCTAACCTCTGATACAAAACAAGGGAAATTGCGTGTTTATGTTGGTGGGGTGTGTATACTTGATGAAATAGTAAAATAAATGACATCGGAGTGAAGCTGAACTGCCTAAGAAAAAAGAAAAATAATGAAAACCCTTACAGCGATAAGCCTGTGAAATTTTCCAGCAGTAAAAGCGATGAAGCGTCCAATACAAAACAAAAATAAGTAGAGTGTGTGTTTGTTTACATGACAATGTGAATTGTACCTGGACGAAAGCGGTATTACCTCTATCAAAATAAAGAAAGAGACATCGCTTCTAACCACGTAACTAAACGGTAAGTCTCCTCGAACCAAGATTGTGGAACGCAAGCTTCTACGTAAAAGATGAATCATGACGATCAACCGTGACCGACACATCTTCAAAAGGGATAATTAGAAGTGGAAGGAGTGCCAAGCACATTGTCAGCAATACGAAAGCAATGTCACCCTTACGTTTAGGCACAGGGGCGGATCCAGGAATTCCGTAAAGAGGGGGCGCGTTTACAAAATTAAAGGGGGGCGCACGCACCCCTCCCCCATTTTTTCCTTTTCATTTCTTTTGTTTCAACAAAAAATAAAGGGGGGGGGGGGCGTGCGCCGGTTGCGGTCTTCCCTGGATTAGCCCCTGAGGCATATCATAATTTCGCCTCTGAAATCAATGGTATTAATCATGCACCATTGCTTCATATTCCATAAATTTTGCTTTACAAACTTTCAGTGAGACGATTCAAAAAATAATTGTGCAACTCCGTTTGCAGTGATTGACTACATAAAGAAAGATATATCAAATTGAACGTTTAGCACGTATAACCCAGGGAGATTTGAGTGACTTGAGTGACTGTGTGTCGAGAACTTGAGTGACTGTGTGTCGTGGGGTAGTATACTTGATAAGATAATACGATAAATGACATCGCCGATCGGAATAAAGCTGAAGTGCCAAAAGAAAAACAAAGAAAGAGAGAGAAAAAAAATGGTAGCGTCCTGCGGGTCTCGAACATCTCGTCCTAAGGTAGTACATAATGACCATGCAGCGCGCTAAGCGACTATAAAGCCACACGGTTGTCCCGAAGATTGGATGTGAAATTTATATCTTTATACCATTTACAACATGAAAAAGTTCATTACTACTACTAAACAGTGATGCCTTCCACTCATGTGGCACAAGATACCTCTATAGCAACATAAAATCTGTCTACAACTTCGTTATTGGCTCAAACATTAACAACCTGGAATTTCAAAGAGATGAGCGAGACGCCATACACCTGGACTAGAGTTATTCAATTCAGCTCCCATTCCTGCAAGTTATTTAAACGTACATGTTCCTACCTATCCTGTTACAGTATAACAATAACCAATGAAGAGAAAGGAAAGAGCAAACCAAATGTGGCAAGCGGGACACTGTAACAAGGGGCAATTTACAACATTAAGTGCGACAAAATTAATGAAGCAAACCCAAACTCCAAACTCCAATACAAAACAAGGAAATAGAGCAGCCGTGTTCACGAGTTACGTACACTTGATGAAATAATACGAAAAATGACATCGGAGTAAAGCTGAACTGCCAAAAAAAAAAAAAAAAAAAGAGAGAAAAAGAAAGAACGGAAAAAAGTCCTGCGGGAGTCGAACTTCTCACCTTCCGGTAAGGCGTTATGAACACCCAGCGCGCTAAGCGATTATGCCACACGGCTGTCCTGAAGATTGAGTACGAAACTTAAATCTAAATACTGTCGTGAATGTGTTGACTTGTGATGGCGCTATTCAACTTTTCACAAGTGACAGCGTGGATTCGATCAATATACAGTTGCAAAGAAAAATTGGGAATCGTTCTGTACAGATTGCATTCTCATTTTCAGTTTTAAACTACAAAATTATCAACCTGATAAGGAGATTTGAAAATATAAAATGCATGATTACTAAAGCTTATTGTCTGAGCTACAACATACGTATGTTTCAGAGGAAATGGAGCAAAATCAGATGAGGTAAAGGTGCTTAAACGTTGTCAAGTCAATGCATGGTTTAAAAAAAAAAATCACCTCCCATAGACATAACACGTAAACTTGTCTGATTTTGAGTCTTTACCTTTAATCACAATTTCTAGTATGATGACGTCATCATATTTCAAAACCATCACATGGACTTGAGAGGCAAATGTTCAAAGTACAACATATCTGAATTTGGGATAATATTGAGCTTAAACAACAGAGATACGAGCAAATGAATGTCAGAAACAGTACCTCAAAAAAATCAATTCCACTTTTTTTTATTTAAAATGAAGATATGATGACGTCATCGCGTTTTCCTGGCAATATTGATACTTGGAATATTATTTACAATTCATATACTTTTGTAATATGCAATAGAAATATAGGGTCAACGGACGATTTAAAGAGCTATGGCGAAATAAACAAAGACATGTTTTTTCACTATATTTGCAGAAAGACGCGCACGCGGAATTTCAACTTTGACGCCAGTGCATTCCTTTGTTATAGGTCGAAATCGATCGGAAATCAATGGATATTGTTACTCAAAGTATAAGGAATCCAAATCAGTCAAAAAAATTGCATTTTCATGTTGCTTACGGGCTCTGCGCGCGAAATTGCGCGGACGGACGCGCACGCGAGAAAATGTTTGAAACGCTTAAAATTGTCTGAAACTTCGAGATTTCCCATTGGGAAGTCGTTTTGAGCCTTTTAAAATTTTGACGCGCGCTTACGCGCGCCTAATGATGACCTGGGTAACTAGCTTTAGAAAGTAAGATAGAGCGTGACCTGAACTTTATGTCCAGCGAAAATGATACAGAAATGACATCTATGAAGTTATGATTGATCATGTGACAAGGTCCGAAAATCACAAAATGGCACCTAGATGACGTCATAGATATGTTACTGTCATGAAAACCTTATTGTGGCTAGATATTGTTATGAGACATGTTGACTGAAAATGTCATGTCATTCCGTGATGTCATTGTTGAGATATTGACGACACAAAATTGTCCAGGAAGAAAGAAGAATAAAAAACGAGACATGAAAACTCGTCACATTGAGGACGAGTTAGGTGATACGCTTGTGGTCATCAGATGACGGTCATCTGTGATCGACAAAAAAAAAGAATGTGATATAGGCACCTTGAAGTTATATTGAGCGTGCATGCGAAACCGTTTCTGTAACCACTCGGCCACGGGTCATCCACGGAAATGGTAAGACAAAAAAAAAAACAAACAATGTATAGATATAACAGGGGGAAAGTCAATGCCCACTCAACTAACGTGGCCTGGTGAACATCTATTGCATTGCTAGACGGAGAAGCGGCCCTGTAACGACTGAGGTCACTATGCCATTTCTGGAAACTTGGGAAAAATACGTCCCGCAGACATAAAACCTATAATCGGCTGGTTTTCATACCTTGCCTTTAATCACAATTTTCAGTGTAATGACGTCATCAAATTACAAAACAATGACATCGTCTTGAAAGACAATTGTTCAAAGTACAACACCTCAGTCGTCGTCATTACATACTATGATCGGTTTGACAAAGTCAACCTGCAAAATGTTGCTGCAGTCGAAGCAATGTGGTCTCCAACACACAAAAAAGAGGGATATGGCGTGTGTGTGTGTCTGTGTGTGTGTATAGGTGCGTTTATATACGAACGTGATTTCTACATGGACGAATATGTAATACAAAATTGAAGAAAAAAAAAGTAAAATAAAAAAAAAATGTTTCGTGATCTTCTGGGGTTCGAACCCGCAATCTCACGTCTCTGAGACGGCGCCTTTAACCACTCGGCCATACGTCTCGACGAGAAAATATGGGGAACGTAAACTTATGTATGTGAAAGATACATGGGGAATCGTTTTGTCCACATTCCATTTTCATTTTCAGTTTTAAACTGCAAAATTGTCAATCTGATGAGGAGATTTCAAAGAATAAAATGCATGATTACTGCAGCTTATTGTCTCAGCTACAACATATTAAAGTTTCAGAGGAAATGAAGCAAAATCAGCTGAGATAAGGGTGCTTAAACGTTGTTAAGTCAATTGATGCTTTTAAAAAAAATCACCTCCCATAGACAATACACGTAAACTTGTCCGATTTTGCGTCTTTACCTTTAATCACAATTTAAGGTATGATGACGTCATCAAATATCAAAAGCATGACATGGACTTAAAAGGCAAATGTTCAAAGTACAACATATCTGAATTTGGGATAATATTGAGCTTAAACAACAGAGATACGAGCAAATGAATGTCAGAAACAGTACCTTAAAAAAAATAATTCCACTTTTTTGATTTCAGATGACGATATGATGACGTCATATTGTGATTATGGAAATAATGATACTTGAAACGTTATTTTCAATTCATATGCTTTTGTAATATGCAATAAAAACATAGGGTCACCTGACGTTTTAAAGAGCTATGGCGAAATAAACAAAGGTTTGTTTTTTCACTATATTTGCACATAGATGTGCACGCGAAATTTCAACTTTGACGCCAGTGCATTGCTTTGTTATTTGTCAAAATCGATCAGAAATCAATGGATATTGTTACTCAAAGTATCAGGAATCCAGATCAGTCAAAAAATGTGCATTTTCATGTTACTGACGCGCTGTGCGCGCGAAAATGCGCGGACGGACGCGCACGCGCAAAATTGTTTGAAACGCTTAAAATTGTCTGAAACTTCGAGATTTCCCATTGGAAAGTTGTTTTGAGCCTTTTAAATGTTTGACGCGCGCTTACGCGTCCTAGATGACGTAATAGGTAATTAGCATCAGAGAAAGAAAGATAGAGCGTGACCTGAACTTTATGTCCACAAAAACTGATACAGAAAGGACCTTTAGTTATGAAGTTATGATCGATCATGTAACATGGTCCGAAAATCACAAAATGGCGCCTAGATGACGTCATAGATACGTTACTGTCATGAAAACCTTATTGTGGCTAGATATTGTCATGAGACATGTTGACTGAAAATGTCATGTTACTCCGTAATGTCATTCTTGAGATATTGACGACACAAAAAAGGCCAGAAAGAAAGAAGAATAAGAAACGAGATATGAAACTCGTCACAATGACGAGTTAGGTGATACGCTTGGGGTCATCAGATGTTGGTCATCTGTGATCAACAAAGAAAAGAATGTGATATAGGCACCTTGAAGTTATATTGAGCGTGCATGCGAAACCGTTTCTCTAACCACTCGGCCACGGGACATCCACGGAAATGGTAAGACAAAAAAACAACAACAATGTATAGATATAACAGGGGGAAAGTGAATGCCCACTCAACTAACGTGGCCGCGTGAACATCTATTGCACTGCTAGACGGAAAAGCGGCCTTGTAACGACTGATGTCGCTATGCCATTTCTGGCAACTTGGGAAAAATACGTCCCGCAGACATAAAACCTATAATCGGCTGGTTTTGATACCTTGCCTTTAATCACAATTTTCAGTGTAATGACGTCATCAAATTACAAAACAATGACATTGTCTTGAAAGACAATTGTTCAAAGTACAACACCTCAGTCGTCGTCATTACATACTATGATCGGTTTGACAAAGTCAGCCTGCAAAATTTTGCTGCAATCGAAGCAATGTGGTCTCCAACACAAAAAAGAGGGATATGGTGTGTCTGTGTGTCTGTGTGTGTGTATAGGTGCGTTTATATACGAACGTGATTTCTACATGGACGAATATGTAATACAAAATTGAAGAAAAAAAAAAGTAAAATAGCTAAGTATTTTGTTTCGTGATCTCGTGGGGTTCGAACTCGCAACCTCACGTCTCTGAGACGTCGGCTTTAACCACTCGGCCATACGTCTCGACGAGAAAATATGAGGAACGTAAACTTATGTATGTGAAAGATGAATGAGGAATCGTTTTGTCCACATTCCATTCTCATTTTCAGTTTTAAACTGCAAAATTGTCAACCTGATGAGGAGATTTCAAAGAATAAAATGCATGATTACTGCAGCTTATTGTCTCAGCTACAACATACTAAAGTTTCAGAGGAAATGAACCTAAATCAGCTCAGATAAAGGTGCTTAAACGTTGTCAAGTCAATGCATGGTTTTAAAAAAAATCACCTCCCATAGACAATACACTTAAACTTGTCCGATTTTGCGTCTTTACCTTTAATCACAATTTGAAGATATGATGACGTCATCAAATTTCAAAACCATGACATTGACTTGAAAGGCAAATGTTTAAAGTACAACATATCTGAATTTGGGATAATATTGAGCTTAAACAACAGAGATACGAGCAAATGAATGTTAGAAACAGTACCTCAAAAAAATTAATTCCACTTTTTTGATTTCAGATGATGATATGATGACGTCATAATGTATTTCGGGACATATTGATACTTGAAACGTTATTTCCAATTCATATGCTTTTGTAATATGCAATAAAAACATAGGGTCAACGGACTTTTTAAAGAGCTATGGCGAAATAAACAAAGACATGTTTTTCGCTATATTTCCACATAGACGCGCACACGAAATTTCAACTTTGACGCCAGCGCATTCCTTTGTTATAGGTCAAAATTGATCGGAAATCAATGGATATGTTACTTAATGTATCAGGAATCCAAATCTGTAAAAAAATTTGCATTTTCATGTTGCTTATGCGCACTGCGCGCGAAAATACGCGGACGGAAGCGTACGCGCGGAACGCTTAAAATTGTCTGAAACTTCGAGATTTCCCATTGGAAAGTTCTTTTGAGCCTTTTAAAAGTTTGACGTGCGCGTACGCGCACGTAATGATGTCCTAGGTAATTAGCATCAAAATGTAAGATAGAGCGTGACCTTAACTTTATGTCCACCGAAAATGATACAGAAATGACCTTTAGTTGTGAAGTTATGATCGATCATGTAACGTGGTCCGAAAATCACAAAATGGCGCCTAGATGACGTCATAGATATGTTACTGTCATGAAAACCTTATTGTGGCTAGATTTTGTCATGAGACATGTTGACTGAAAATGTCATGTTATTTCGTAATGTCATTCTTGAGATATTGACGACACAAAATTGTCCAGAAAGAAAGAAGAACGAGACATGAAACTCGTCACTTTAAAGACGAGTTAGGTGATACGCTTGGGGTCATCAGATATCGGTCACCAGTGATTGACAACGAAACAATGAAATATAGCGACTTTAAGTTATATTTCTGCAATAATATTTTAGCAAAGTCGATTTTTTTTTTGGACCTTTATTATTCAGATCATATTGTTAGTAACAATGCAAACCACATGGAAAGTCCTGTACGTGTGTCTGCGTGTGCAAGTAGATTAACAGGTTTTCTTAGTACAGTGTATCTCTACGATGACGAACAAATATAAACACGAACAAATTGAAACACGTCAATACAGTGTTTTAAAGATCGTCTTGACTTTAATAGTGGTCTTTTAAAAATATGAACTCTAGCCCTTATTTCCATAACGAAAACTGCTATATCGAATCTTGTCATTAATATGATCAGTTTGGAGAGCTCTTAAAGCTACAAGCCTGTAAAATTTTCCAGCAATTAAGCAATGAATCATCCAATCCAAAGCAAAGGAAAATATAGCGAGTGCGTGTCTTTACAGAATGGGATTTATACCCGGACGAAATATGGTGCTATATTATACTAGTAACTACTTGCTGACTTATTTTAAGGGCTTTGCTGGTTGAGTATCCATTGTTAGCTAAATGAATTGTAATTTGGCGATAAACAAAAATTCCCACGAGCAACAGAAACACTCTAACCTCCGATATAAAATAAGGGAAATTGCGTGTTTGTGTTCGTGGGGATGTGTATACTTGAGGAAATAGTGAAACAAATGACATAGGAGTGAAGCTGAACTGCCTAAGAAAAAAAAGGAAAAATAAAGAAAGCCCTTGCAGCTACAAGCCTGTGAAATTTTCCGACAGTAAAAGCAATGAAACGTCCAAAAACAAAACAGTGGCAAATAGAGAGAGTGTGTGTTTGTTTACATGACAATATGATTTGTACCTAGACGAAAGCGGCATTACCTCAACTAAAAGAAAGAGACATAGCTTCTAACCACGTAACTAAATGGTAAGTCTTTTCGAACCAAGAGTGTGGAACGTAAGATGAATCATGACGATCACCCGTGACCGACACATCTTCAAAGGGAACAGTTAGAAGTGGAAGGAGTGTCAAGGATATTGTCTCAACAAAGCAATGAGACAATGACTTTTAGGCATTCCATAATTTCGCTCTAAAATCAATGGTATTAATCATGGAGGCCTACCATTGCTTGCATAGTCCATAAACTTTGCTTTACAAACTTTCAGTGAAACGTGTCATAACATAACTATGTAACTCCATTAGCAGTGACTACTAGATAAACAAAGATATATGAAAATGAACGCTTAGCACATATAACTCAGGAGATTATAACCTGATACTCTGCTCTTCACTGCTCAGATGGCAACAACACTCATCACCTACGGCTGCGTATAGAGAAACAGCCATTACTTAAATAACAGTATTGCCTTTTATTTGGCAGATCGACACACAACCCCTTTAAACATACTGTAATTGGCACGGAGGGACATCTCTTCACTAATACTAAACAGCATATGCATTCCACTCATGTGGCGCAAGATACCTCTAAAGCAACATAAAGCCTGTCTACAACTCCGTTATTGGGTCAAACAATACAGTATGAAATATCACAGAGATGAGCGAGACGGTATACACCTGGCTTAGAGTAAATCAATTCAGTTCTTTTTCCCACTCAAGTTGAAGTATTTATATAAATGCATAAATCCCCACCTTCAGTATAACAAAACAAACGTAGCGAAAAGGGAAGAGAAGACGAGAGCTGGCAAAAATATACTGCACAACTGCAATTTATAACCTTTTGTGTGACAAGTGAAGCAAAATGTATTAGATGTTATAGCAGTTGTTTTTTAGCATAAACAGACAAATAGAGGACATGAGACACATTCGTGAAGTCATATTCTTTATACAGTCCCACATAATTCAGATGAAATTGTTTCTGTCATGCAACCATGTGAACATTTCATGCGTGTGTCGGCGTGGGCAAGTAAGTCGATCAGACAGGATATGTAAATGAATATTTACCAATAGGTCTTTATACTGTTAAAAAAAACATAAATCAAACATGGCGATAAGGTCTTTTAAGGGTCACCTTCACATTTACATTTGTATTTTCAAGTCGAAATTTCCAGTCGAAGCGCTTTGGTCTCCAACACAAAACAAAGGGATATTGTGTGTGTGTGCGTATAGGTGCGGTTACATGCGAACGTGATTTCTGCATAGGTGAAGGTGTAGTACTCCATTGAAGAAAAAAAGTAAAAAAAAAAGTATTTTGTTTTGTGCTCTTGTGGGGTTCGAACCCGCAACCTCACGTCTCTGAGACGTCGCCTTTAACCACTCGGCCATACGTTTCGACGAGAAAATATGAGGAACGTAAACTTATGTATGTGAAAGATGATTCAGTAATCGTCTGGTCCACATTCCATTCTCATTTTCAGTTTTAAACTGCAAAATTATCAACCTGATGAGATTTGCAAAAATAAAATGCATGATTTCTGCAGCTTATTGTCTCAGCTACAACATACTATAGATTCAGAGGAAATAAAGCAAAATCAGCTGAGATAAAGGTGCTTAAACGTTGTCAAGGCAATGCATGGTTTAAAAAAAAAAATCACCTCCCATAGACATAACACGTAAACTTGTCCGATTTTGCGTCTTTACCTTTAATCACAATTTGAAGTGTGATGGTAAGTCTTCTCGAACTAAGAGTGTGGAACGGAAGCTTCTACGTGAAAGATGAATCATGACGATCACCCGTGACCGACAAATCTTCAAAGGGATCAGCTATTAGAAGTGGAAGCCCTCGTGCCAAGCATATTGTCTCACCAATTCCAAAGCAGTGATACTCTTACATTTAGGTATAACATAATTTCCCTCTGAAATCAATGGTATTATTCGTGTACAATTGCTTGCCTTGTCCATAAACTTTGCTTTACAAACTTTCAGTGAAACGTGTCATAACATAATTCTGTAACTCCATTAGCAGTGATTGACTACATAAATAAAGATATATCACATTGAACGCTTAGCGCGTATAACTAAGGGGGATTTTAGCCTGATATCCTGTTCTTCACTGCTCAGATACCAACAACACTCACCACCTACGGCTACGTATAGAGAAACAGCCATGGCGAAAATAAGGTTTTCCTTTTCTTTGGCAGATAGACGCACAACCCCTTTAAACACACTATAATTGACATGGAGGGACATGAAAAAGTTCATTACTACTACTGAGCAGTGATGCCTTCTACTCATGTGGCACAAGATACCTCTATAGCAACATAAAACCTGTCTACAATTCCGTTATTGGATCAAACAATAACAACCTGGAATTTCAAAGAGATGAGCGAGACGCCGTTATACACCTGGCCTAGAGTTAATTTATTCAGTTGCCATTCCTGCTCCAGTTGAGCTATGTAAATTATTTTCCGACCTGTCTTGTGCAGTGTAACAGGAAGAAACGTAGAGAAAAGGAAAGAGAAACGAAAGGTGGCAAGCGGGGCACTGTATACCAAGGGCAATTTACAACATTACGTATGATAAATGAAGCAAATACAACCTCCAGCCTCCGACAAAAAAAAAATGGAACTTGAGTGACTGTGTCTCGTGGGATAGTATACTTGATTAGATAATACGATAAATGACATCGGAATAAAGCAGAACTGCCAAAAGAAAAACAAAGAAAGAGAGAGAGAAAAAAAATAATAGCGTCCTGCGGGTCTCGAACATCTCGTCCTAAGGTAGTGCATAATGACAATGCAGCGGGCTAAGCGACTATAAAGCCACACGGCTGTCCCGAAGATTGGATGTGAAATTCATAACTTAATATCATTTACAAGATGAAAAAGTTCATTACTACTACTACTAAACAGTGATGCCTTCCACTCATGTGGCACAAGATACCTCTATAGAAACATAAAACCTGTCTACAACTCCGTTATTGGGTCAAACAATAACAACCTGGAATTTCAAAGAGATGAGCGAGGCGCCATACACCTGGACTAGAGTTAATCAATTCAGCTCCCATTCCTGCCAGTTATCTAAACGTACATGTTCCTACCTATCCTGTTACAATATAACAAGAACCAATGAAGAGAAAAGGAAAGAGCAAACGAAAGGTGGTAAGCGGGACACTGTAACAAGGGGCAATTTACAACATTAAGTGTGACAAAATTAATGAAGCAAACCCAATCTCCAAACTCCGATACAAAACAATTAAGGGAAATAGAGCAGCCGTGTTCACGGCTTACGTATACTTGATAAAATAATACGATAAATGACATCGAGTATAGCTGAACAGCCGAAAAAAAAAAGAAAAAAAAAGGTAAAAGTCCTGCGGGAGTCGAACTTCTCGCCTTCCTGTATGGCGTTATGATCACCCAGCGCGCTAAGCGATTACGCCACGCGGCTGTCCCGAAGATCGTTTGCGAAACTTAAATTTTTAATTATACAATCGTGACTGTTGACGGAGATGGCGCTATTCAACTTCCCACAAGTGGCCGCGTGGATTCGACCAATATACAGTTGCAAACAACAATCGCCAATCGTTCCGTACAGATTGCATTCTCATTTTCAGTTTTTAACTACATAATTGTCGACCTCATGAGGAGATTTTAAAATATAAAATGCATGATGACTGCAGTTGATTGTCTGAGCTACAACATACTTAAGTTTCAGAGGAAATGGAGTAAAATCAGCTGAGATAAAGGTGCTTAAACGTTGTCAAGTCAATGCATGGTCTAAAAAAAAATCACCTCCCATAGACAATGCACGTAAACTTGTCCGATTTTGTGTCTTTACCTTTAATCACAATTTAAGGTATGATGATGTCATTAAATTTCAAAACCATGACATGGACTTGAAAGGCAAATTAATGTTCAAAGTAAAACATATCTGAATTTGGGATAATATTGAGCTTAAACAAGAGAGATACGAGCAAATGAATGTCAGAAACAGTACCTCAAAAAAGTTAATTCCACTTTTTTGATTTCAGATAATGATATGATGACGTCATAATGTATTTCGGGGAATGTTGATGCTTGAAATGTTATTTCCAATTCATATGCTTTTGTAATATGCAATAAAAACATAGGGTCACCCCGCGTTTTAAAGAGCTATGGCGAAATAAACAAAGACATGTTTTTCGCTATATTTCCACATAGACGCGCACACGAAATTTCAACTTTGACCCCAGCGCATTCCTTTGTTATAAGTCAAAATTGATCGGAAATCATTGGATATTGTTACTTAATGTATCAGGAATCCAAATCTGTCAAAACAATTGCATTCTCGTGTTGCTTACGCGCACTGCGCGCGAAAATACGCGGACGGACGCCTACGCGCGAAACGCTTAAAATTGTCTGAAACTTCGAGATTTCCGATTGGAAAGTTGTTTTGAGCCTTTTAAAAGTTTGACGCGCGCGTACGCGCGCGTAATGATGTCCTAGGTAATTAGCATTAAAATGTAAGATAGAGCGTGACCTGAACTTAATGTCCACCGAAAATGATACAGAAATGACCTTTAGTTATGAAGTTATGATCGATCATGTAACATGGTCCGAAAATCACAAAATGGCGCCTAGATGACGTCATAGATATGTTACTGTCATGAAAACCTTATTGTGGCTAGATTTTGTCATGAGACATGTTCCCTGAAAATGTCATGTTATTCCGTAATGTCATTCTTGAGATATTGATGACACAAAATTGTCCAGAAAGAAAGAAGAATAAAAAGAAATAAAGAGAGATTTTGACAATCACAATAGGTGATACGCTGATAGCGTATCACCTAAAAAGACAGATTTTGACAATCACAATAGGTGATACGCTAAAAGCGTATCACCTAAAAACGAGATATGATAGATTAGGTGATACGCTTGGGGTCATCAGATGTCGGTCATCTGTGATCGACAAAGAAAAGAATGTGATATAGGCACCTTGAAGTTATATTAAGTTTGCATGCAAAACCGTTTCTCTAACCTCTCGGCCACGGGACATCCACGGAAATGGTAAGGCAAAAAAGAAATGTATAGATATTACAGGGAGAAAAGTCAATGCCCACTCAACCAACGTGGCCGCGTGAACATGTATTGCATTGCTAGACGGAAATGCGGCCTTGTAACTACTGATGTCGCTATGCCATTTCTGGCAACTTGGGAAAAATACGTCCCGCATTAAAACAGAAAACCTATAATTGGCTGGTTTTGATACCTTGCCTTTAATCACAATTTTCAGTGTGATGACGTCATCAAAGTACAAAACAATGACATGGTCTTGAAAGACAATTGTTCAAAGTACAACACCTCCGTCGTCGTCATTACATACTATGATCGGTTTGACAAAGTCAGCCTGCAAAATTTTGCAGCAGTCGAAGCAATATGGTCTCCAACACAAAAAAGAGGGATATGGTGTGTGTGTGTGTGTATAGGTGCGTTTATATACGAATGTGATTTCTACATGGACGAATATGTAATACAAAATTGAAGAAAAAAAAGGTCAAATAGCTAAGTATTTTGTTTCGTGATCTTGTGGGGTTCGAACCCGCACGTGTGCAACCTCACGTCTCTGAGACGTCGCCTTTAACCACTCGGCCATACGTCTCGACGAGAAAATATGAGGAACGTAAACTTATGTATGTGAAAGATGAATCAGGAATCGTTTTGTCCAAATTCCATTCTCATTTTCAGTTTTAAACTGCAAAATTGTCAAACTAATGAGGAGATTTCAAAGAATAACATGCATGATTACTGCAGCTTATTGTCTCAGTTACCACATACTTAAGTTACAGAGGAAATGGAGCAAAATCAGCTGAGATACAGGTGCTTAAACGTTGTCAAGTCAATGAACATTAAAAATGGTTTGAAAAAAAAAAATCACCTCCCATAGACATAACACGTCAACTTGTCTGATTTTGAGTCTTTGCCTTTAATAACAATTTGAAGTATGATGGTAAGTCTTCTCGAACCAAGAGTGTGGAACGTAAGCTTCTACGTGAAAGATGAATCATGACGATCACCCGTGACCGACACATCTTCAAAGGGATCAGTTATTAGAAGTGGAAGCCCTCGTGCCAAGCATATTTTCTCAGCAATTCCAAAGCAATGATACCCTTACATTTAGGCATACCATAATTTCCCTCTGAAATCAATGGTAGGTATTATTCATGTACAATTGCTTGCCTTGTCCATAAACTTTGCTTTACAAACTTTCAGTGAAAGGTGTCATAACATAATTCTGTAACTCCATTAGCAGGGATTGACTTCATAAAGAAAGATATATCAAATTGAACGCTTAGCGCGTATAACTAAGGGGGATTTTAGCCTGATGCTCTGTTCTTCACTGCTCAGATACCAACAACACTCATCACCTACGGCTACGTATAGAGAAACAGCCATGACGAAAATAAGTTTTTCCTTTTCTTTGGCAGATAGACACACAACCCCTTTAAACCACACTATAATTGACATGGAGGGACATGAAAAAGTTCATTACTACTACTAAACAGTGATGCCTTCTACTCATGTGGCACAAGATACCTCTATAGCAACATAAAACCTGTCTACAACTCCGTTATTGCGTCAAACAATAACATCCTGGAATTTCAAAGAGATGAGCGAGACGCCATACACCTGGCCTAGAGTTAATTCATTCAGTTGCCATTCCTGCTCCAGTTGAGTTATGTGAATTATTTTCCGACCTGTCTTGTGACAGTGTAACAGGAACAAACGTAGAGAAAAATAAAGAGAAAGGGAAAGGTGGCAAGCGGGGCACTGTACCAAGGGCAATTTAAACAATACGTATGATAAATGAAGCAAATCCAACCTCCAGCCTCCGACAAACAAAAAGGAACTTGAGCGACTGTGTGTCGTGGGGTAGTATAATTGATAAGATAATACGATAAATGACATCGATCGGAATAAAGCTGAACTGCCAAAAGAAACACAAAGAAAGAGAGAGAGAAAAAAATGATAGCGTCCTGCGGGTCTCGAACATCTCGTCCTGAGGTAGTGCATAATGACCATGCAGCGCGCTAAGCGACTATAAAGCCACACGGCTGTACCGAAGATTGGATGTGAAATTTATCCTTAATCTTTTTTTATTTATTTATATATATATTTTTTTTCTTAAATCTTTATACCATTTACAACATGAAAAAGTTCATTACTACTACTAAACAGTGATGCTTTCCACTCATGTGGCACAAGATACCTCTATAGCAACATATAACCTGTCTACAACTCCATTATTGGGTCAAACAATAACAACCTGGAATTTCAAAGAGATGAGCGAGACGCCATACGCCTGGACTAGAGTTAATCAATTCAGTTCCCATTCCTGCAAGTTATTCAAACGTACATGTTCCTACCTATCCTGTTACAGTATAACAATAACCAATGAAGAGAAAAGGAAAGAGCAAACGAAAGGTGGCAAGCGGGACACTGTAACAAGGGGCAATTTACAACATTAAGTGTGACAAAATTAATGAAGCAAACCCAATCTCCAAACTCCAATACAAAACAAGGGAAATAGAGCAGCCGTGTTCACGGGTTACGTTCACTTGATAAAATAATACGATAAATGACATCGGAGTAAAGCTGAACTGCCGAAAAAAAAGAGAAAAAAGAAAGAACGGATAAAAGTCCTGCCGGAGTCGAACCGCTCGCCTTCCGGTATGGCGTTATGAACAACCAGCGCGCTAACCGATTATGCCACATGGCTGTCCTGAAGATCGAGTGCGAAACTTAAATCTAAATACTATCGTGACAGTGTTGACTTGTGATGGCGCTATTCAACTTCCCACAAGTGGTAGCGTGGATTCGATCAATATACAGTTGCAAAGAAAAATTGGGAATCATTCCGTACAGATTGCATTCTCATTTTCAGTTTTAAACTACAAAATTATCAACCTGATGAAGAGATTTGAAAACATAAATTGCATGATTACTAAAGCTTATTGTCTCAGCTACAACATATTTATGTTTCAGAGGAAATGGAGCAAAATCAGATGAGGTAAAGGTGCTTAAAAGTTGTCAAGTCAATGCATAGTTTGAAAAAAAAAATCACCTCCCATAGACATAACACGTAAACTTGTCTGATTTTGAGTCTTTACCTTTAATCACAATTTCTAGTATGATGACGTCATTATATATCAAAACCATCACATGGACTTGAGAGGCAAATGTTCAAAGTACAACATATCTGAATTTGGGATAATATTGAGCTTAAACAAACAGAGATACGAGCAAATGAATGTCAGAAACAGTACCTCAAAAAAATCAATTCCACTTTTTTACATAAAATGACGATATGATGACGTCATCGCGTTTTCCTGGCAATATTGATACTTGGAATGTTATTTACAATTCATATGCTTTTGTAATACGCAATAGAAATATAGGGTCAACGGACGATTTAAAGAGCTATGGCGAAATAAACAAAGACATGTTTTTTCACTATATTTGCAGAAAGACGCGCGTGCCGAATTTCAACTTTGACGCCTGTGCATTCCTTTGTTATGGGTCGAAATCGATCGGAAATCAATGGATACTGTTACTCAAAGTATCAGGAATCCAAATCAGTCAAAAAATTGCATTTCCATGTTTCTTACGCGCTCTGCGCGCGAAATTGCGCGGACGGACGCGCACGCGAGAAAATGTTTGAAACGCTTAAAATTGTCTGAAACTTCGAGATTTCCCATTGGGAAGTCGTTTTGAGCCTTTTAAAATTTTGACGCGCGCTTACGCGCGCCTAATGATGACCTGGGTAACTAGCTTTAGAAAGTAAGATAGAGCGTGACCTGAACTTTATGTCCAGCGAAAATGATACAGAAATGACATCTATGAAGTTATGATTGATCATGTGACAAGGTCCGAAAATCACAAAATGGCACCTAGATGACGTCATAGATATGTTACTGTCATGAAAACCTTATTGTGGCTAGATATTGTTATGAGACATGTTGACTGAAAATGTCATGTCATTCCGTGATGTCATTGTTGAGATATTGACGACACAAAATGTGGCAGAAAGAAAGAAGAATAAAAAAAAGAGAAATTTTGACAATCACAATAGGTGATACGCTGATAGCGTATCACCTAATAAATCAAATCAAATCAAATATATCCACAAAGAGTTATTACCGCAGGTGTCATGCTGATGCATAACTTAATTGTGTGTGTGTGTGTGTGTGCGTTTTTTTCATATTGTCTGTGTGGCGTTGCTCAGTTTACTTGTAAAAAAAGTCCAGGTGTGGATCGGCAGTATGCAAAATCGATTTTCTGCGCCTGATTTGTATTAATCTGCTTGTGTGTTTATGACGAACCAAATATGACAATTGTCTGAAGTTGCACCAAGTGGAAATCATTACACACTGTTTTCAATATTGAATTTCACAAATATTTCCAATGTAATTTTGATACATAATCGAAGATTTAGTACGTACACGCTGGTAAATGCAATAGATTATTGCCCTTCCATTATCATTGAGATTTTAATAAAAATGAAAGGTCATAGTTGACTAAGACTGACAGACATCAAATGATACCTGTAAGTTAATTTGTACTTACTTTTGTTTTAGCTTCTTTGCAGCTTCGTCATGAAAAAAAAAAAAGTTTTAGCTTAATTGTTTTTACAATATATATGTATATGTATATATGTGACCGTGCACCTCAAAACGAACATAAAGTCGCACACACTGATTTTGCGTGAGGACTGAAAAATAAGTGAAATGGGTCAACCTAGCCGAACTTGACTTTTTCATATTTTCTGAAAGAGCAGGTCTTCTTTTACATTATGCTAAAATTTGGTATCATAAAACTGGCAGGAAAGTGTGTTTTTTTTTAGCAGTTTATCTCGAACATTTTTGGTAGAATAGTGTGATTAGGTGTGTCTTTAGAATCCCTTTTTCATTTCTGAAAAACCTTGTCCACACTCTTAACTTTCAACTCTAATAACTTTTGAAAGGATAGTGCTACTGCTTTGAAAGTTGGCATTAATTATGGACAGAATGTGTTAATGAGGCGTGTTTAATTTCAGTTTAATCTAATAATCTCTTCATTGTTGTTACTCTGGTGGTTTACTTCCTGTTTTTTGTCCCATTCATCGCACAGCCAGCACGGTTTGGTAAAGATTAAGCGCTTGAATAGACACTGTACTTCAGAGCCTCTTTTCTCAGTTCACACTTTTCCTGAGTTTGTTTCTTTCAGATATTTAGATACACCTGTAGCTTAGGAGAGTCCATTTGATTTGAGTTATACATCATTTTAAAGCTTAAAGTCTGCACTTTCAGAATATGGTCTTAACTAAAAATTCATGTCTGGCGACTTTTTGTTTGTTTTGAGGTGCAGGGTCACATATATATATATATATATATATATATATATATACATATATGTGTGTGTGTGTGTGTGTGTGTGTGTGCATTAATAATTTGCCCATATAATCTTTCTGTTTCGCGGGCTACGTAATCTTAATGTATTCGTTTTGAACCGGAGCCTATTACACTTCCCCCTGGTTGAGTTTAATGTTGTCAATGTATCAAGCTGGTGCCTGACGGAATTTTCCATGTATGTGAGAATGTTCATGTTGAAACACCATTGGCAGCGTCAGTCGACAATCAGACTCCAGTTAATAGAGAGGACCGTTATAGCTTTCTCAACGTTCCCGTACGGACGGTCTTGAGAGAAATTGCTTTCCTTTAAGACTGGTATCGTGCTAACTGAGTTAAAATGCCTAACAGCAGGACAATCCAGGAGATTCCAAACTGCTTCTAGCCCGTTGGAAGATTTATATATTTCAATTCACTAAGTCCGCCTTGCATTCATTTGTGTGAACTTGACCGGAACAATAAGTATTAAATGTATTGTACACGTACACTGTACTCATAAAAGATGAGCACATATCGCCGATGTTATCAAACTGCGCTCCAGAAATCGATATAGATCTCCATGGTTTCTGAAAATTATTCAAGAATATTACAAGACGTCAGCCGCAATACGGATTAATTAGGATGAATTCTATATACAACTGTTTTCCTATTTGGTTATTGGATTATTTTTAAAGGCTTCCTTTGTTTTGCCGTTATGTTTGAATAATGGCTTGCATACATTCATGCTCGCATGTTTATCAGGTCACTTATTCTGTCATTCATTCACCAAATGGCTGATTCATATGCATATTATTTATCCCAGCTAATGCACGTAGTGAATGAATTTGACTGAACAATAATTCAGTCTGAAAGTTCCGGTTTTTTTTTTTTTGTTTCATGATTCTTCTCTTCTTTTTTCTTTTTTTTTAATGCCACCATAAAAGGTGCTGAAACATTTTGTGTATTTTTTCCTTTTTATTCGCTATTAACGTAGTGTTTGTTAGAGGGACAATGTCTCAATAAATCATACCAGACAGCTACTGACAAACAAATTGCAAAATCCCACCTTTTTATTCGGGCTGACAGCTGGAAGTAAACAGGTCTTTGACATTTCTGCGGAGATACTAATATAATATACTCTTGGAGAATTGTCATATTCAACTGTTTATTTGTGACCGTGCATCACAAAACGAACAAAAAGTCGCACACACTAATTTTGCGTGAGGACTGAAAATAGTGCAATTGGTCAACCTAGCCGATCTTGACTTTTTCATATTTTCTGAAAGAGTAAGTCTTCCTTTACATTACGCTCAAATTTGGGATCATAAAACGGTAAAGAAAGTGTGTTTTTTGGCAGTTTATCTCGAACATTTTTGTAGAACAGTGTGATTAGGTGCGACTTTAGACTCCCCTCTTTATTTCTGAGAAACCTTGTACACACTCTTCACTTTCAACTGTAATAACTTTTGAAAAGATAATGCTACTGCTTTGAAAGTTGGCATTAATCATGGACAGAATGTGCTAATGAGGCATGCTCAATTTCAGTTTAATCTAATAATCCCTTCATTGTTGTTACTCTGGTGGTTAACTTCCTATTTTTTGTCCCATTGATCATACATCCAGCACGGCTTGGTAAAGATTAAGCGCTTGAATAGACACTGTACTTCAAACACTCTTTTCTCACTTCACACTTTTCCTGAGTTTGTGCTTTCTTTCCAATATTCAGATAGGTTAGGAGAGTCCATTTGATTTGAGTTATACATCATTTTAAAGCTTAGAGTCTGTTCTTCTTTTAGAATATGGTCTTAACTAGAATTTCATGTCTGGCGACTTTTTGTTTGTTTTGTGGTGCAGGGTCACATTTAATGATATTTTCCTGCCCCCACCCCCACCCCTAAAAAAAACAATCTTCAACGATCACCAAGACAATTTGATTATCATCATCGCTGCTGTGGTCGCCGGCTTCTTCGGTCTCCTCTACATCATCCTTCTCGTCTGCTGCATCTCCCGGTGTTGGAGTCGGGGACTGTGTAGGAAGAAAAGGAAGAAGATGGAAATGTGGTACTGAGGTAGGAGCTTACCTCGAATTACAATATTCAAGTACTTTGATGTTTCGTACTCTTCTACGCAAACCATTGCTTAACAGCTGCCGACATAGCCCTCTATGTTCCCCCGAAACAGCAACATCACATTGAGCACAAGTAGAAAACTCTAGCCAGGATACGAGTAACTATACAAGTAATCTTAAATGATAGAAGATCCAAATACACTATTGTGATCCAATTGATTCTCCATGTATTTTTCGGTGCTCGAAATGATGATTATTATGCAACTTCAAGACCTGCATGCACTTGAATAGCATTATCATAAGATGGAATTGATATCTTTTGAAACCATGGTGTACTTCTGTCCGCCAAAGAGATTTGTTTTGTCGGTGTTGGTTTGTTTATTTGTGTGCAACATAACTCAAGAAGTTGTATACAGCTGTCTACGTATTTGGATGGAATTTTCAGAAAAAAAAATGTTGATAATTACACAAGAAATAGAGGTCTAAATGTTGGTAGTGATCCGATTCGCAGTCAGGATCCAGGATTCGTCTTTATTTTTGTTTTTGTTTTCTTTCTTTTTGGGGGAATGGAAAGTTTTGAAGGATTCTTTGTCAATGTCGTTGGGTACAACATGATCGCTAGATGGCGCGCTTGCTTTTACGACCCAGACACTAACTGTTAGTGTACAAGTGCACTATATCCAGAGGGGGTAGATTCTTAATGATCAAGGGATCTGACAATGCAGATTATGTGGATGTAGATTATATGGATGTAGGATTATAATATGTGGTGGAAATCACAACATGGGTGGAAATGAGCTGCTTGGCGGAGGTCTGAGACGTGCCAGCGCTTTTCGTGTGACAAAATTATATGGGTTTATTTTCACGTCTGTTTTTGCTATTGCTTGTCCATTGTTCACCTTCATCTTTGAAGGTGTGAAAAAAAAATAAATCTGTGCCTTTACTAGAAAAGGAATGTACTCCTCTATCATGTTATCATGAGGCCATTTTAGACTAACCTCTTCTACGTTCTTCTAGAGTAAGCGAATATATACAAATACAGTACACACATACATTGTATTTTGAAAACATTCCACAATAAAGAGTGTTTAAATAATATCATAGTAGCGAATGTTTAGGAGAAATCAGGTCGCACTGAGAGTGGAAAATTGCCTGTTAAAGCATGTAGAAAAATTTTGAATTGATTCATGCTCGAGCATCTATATTCAGCTAGGGAATTTGTTGACACGCTGTGTATACATAGTTATGTGAAGGAGAAATTCCCGCCTACGTTAATGAAGAGGCCAAGTGTGTATCCGGCAAGGATTTAGTCCGGGAGCCAGCGGGGGTCAGCCTAGCTGAAAAGGTTACCAATTTTAATGTGTGTAGCAATTTAGTACATATGCCCCTGAGTATGGAAATGCACGTCTGGCTGGTCATCGGTGGTGGGTGTGGCCAGGAGGGCCACAAAAAGGACCCCCCAAAATTAGGCTAGCCTAGCTGGAAAAGTAACCCCATGAAAACAACTGGAACTTGTTCGTTACACTTACAGGATAAATGAATGACCATTGCCAGACGTTTAAAGTGGTGGGGGGTAGCCGCCAGACGCTCTTAAAGGGCCCAACTCCAGCTAGGCTAGCCTAGCTGAAAAAGTAACCTCATGAAAACCACTGGAACTTGTTCGTTACACTTACAGGATAAATGAATGACCATTGCCAGACGTTTTAAGTGGTGGGGGGTAGCCGCCAGACGCCCTTAAAGACCCAAATTTTTCCAGCTAGGCTAGCCTAGCTGAAAAAGTTACCTCATGAAACCCACTGGAACTTGTTCGTTACACCTACAGGATAAATGAATGACCATTGCCAGACGTTTTAAGTGGTGGGGGTAGCCGCCAGACGCCCTTAAAGACCAAACTTTTTCCATGTTAGGCTTGCCTAGCTGAACAAGTAACCTTGTGAATCCCACTGGAACTTGTTCTTTACACTTACAGGATATATGCATGACCGTTGCCAGACGTTTTAAATGGTGGTGGTGGGGGGGGGGGGGGGTAGCCACCAGACGCCCTCAAAGACCCAATTTTACCAGCTAGACTAGCCTATATTATAGCTGGAAAAATAACCTCCTGAAACCCACTGGAACTTGTTCTTGTGATACACTCAAAGGATAATTGAATGATTGTTGCCAGACAATAGCCGCCAGACGCCTCAAAGACCAAACTCTTACCAGCTAGGCTAGCCTAGCTGAAAATTAGGAAAGTAACCCCATGAAACCTCTGGAACTTGTTCTTACACTTACAGAATAAATGCATGAGCGTTGCCAGACGCTTTAAGTGGTGGGGAGTAGCCCCCAGACGCTCTCAAAGACCCAATTTTACCAGCTATAAGGTTCACATATTTCAGAAATGATAGCAGTGTAATTCCATAACAACACCGCTTGCTTGCGAGTTCACCTGTCTATAATCTATGCATTCCTTATTCTTTTGTTCTGCTTCCTTGAGTCCCAACTCATGCATTCTTATGGTGACTCTCCCATGTCATCATCCTTATTCATTGCAATTTTTTCTATTTTTTGAAAATATTCTTATTCTTCATCCCAATTATCACAAATTCTGAAACTCTGTCCTCAGTATAACTAATTCATAGTTGTACAAATGTACAAATCTGAGAATCACCCGGAGGTCTCCTTTAATGGGGGAGTTTCTTGAGCGCACGGGTAAACATGCTTTGAAATATCAATAGGGCAAGTGTTGAGACGAAATACTGTAGAAATATGAGAATATACAGTGCTGTGGTTTTGGTAGAAGAAATAGGGTATCTGTATTTGTCCTCAGTGATAACCAAAAAACTTATTTGGAAAGAATAGTAGACATCAAAAAAGAATTGCCCAATCAAACATGTCGGGATTTTTCTCACACATTAGTGTTCTCATTTTCTTTGCAGTGTAAAACAAAACAAAACAAAACAAAACAAAACAAAAAACAAAACAGGGCCGGGTACAGTATCCGGATGGAAATTGGTGGGATGGGCGTAAACCCGCGGTTATTATAACATACTGACGTGAAAAAAAAAAAAAAAAAAAAAAACAAGACCAAAAACTACTTTCTTTCTGTGCCCTGGGGAGAAATATTCATCAGTTGCATTTGGGAAATGTTGAAAATCACAACTTTTGATGAAATTGTCAGTATCTCTTCTTATATGAAGGCTTTTTTTTTTAATAATTAAGTTTCTTTCCTCTATGACCATGATAAAACAAACCCCTGGTGATTAAAACAAAAGACAATCAAAACTTGGCAAATGAACTCTTTGGACATTAGCAAAAGGGAATACATTAACAGTTTTGCAAACACTTTATACAAATGTCTAATGCTCCATCAAGCTCATAAAAAATACAATTCTACTGCAACAAGAAATTCATTCACTAAGACTCGTCCTCGGTGTACATAGCTTAAAATGCCAACTTTTAAAAAATAATTCCCCAGTTCTTAAATTCACTTTAAAAAGGGGAAGTAAAGCTCAACACCTTTGGCCTATGACTTTTTAGGTACCGTATCACCTTACGGTTGAGGAGATGTGTAAAGAAAAATTATTAACGAAATAAAACTTATAGGAACATGTTTCACATGACCTCACCGTTTTCTTCTCTTAAGAAAGAAACGAAATCTGAAAATTGTTCAAGAGTGTTTTTGAACATAGCACATTGCAAAAAGCAGAAAAAATCAGTGCTTTTAAGAAACATAACTCACAACAACAAGGAATTCCTGTCGTGTCTAGTATTGCACGTTTTTGGTTTGGAGGGTTTTTGATGCTAATATTTCAAGACAAGTTTATGCTCCGGCACTTCGCATGAACTTGAATGTAAAGTAGTGATCAACCTCTCTTGCCAATAAACTCAACATTTGCTGTTCTTCAGTAAAGCATATGACAGAAACATATGAGAAACATGTCTAAAATTCATATGAATAAGCTCACAGCAACAACAAACATATTATGTTATCTATAAACTAATACTGCCTGTACTTAGTTTCGAGGAATTAAAGGGGCCCTGAAATCCAAATGCATGTTAATCTGTGTTGATTTATAATACCCTCAACATCACTTTTGCGGTGAAAAGAATATCTAGAAACATTTCATATATTTTTAATGATTTTTTCTTTTATTTTTCTTCAGATTACTTAGGAACGCCCACAAAAAAAAAATCCTTCCAAACCAATCAATATTCATATTCTTGAGATGACATCATCTGTCAATCATTGCTGAAGTGCTGGAATGTTTAACAAAAGACATTGGAATGCACCTTCCCCTCGACTCAGCATAACATTGCATGTTCCCTCGCCATGTCTTTTGTTAGTCACATTAATATGACGGAAACATGCAAGTTATGCTGAGTCGAGGGGAAGGTGCATTCCAACGTCTTTTGTTAAAACATTTCAGCACTTTAGCAATGATTGACAGATGATGTCATCTCAAGAATATGAATATTGATTGGTTTGGAAGGATTTTTTGTGGGCGTTCCCAAGTAATCTGAAGGAAAATAAAAGAAAAAAATCATTAAAAATATATGAAATGTTTCTAGATATTCGTTTCACCGCAAAAGTGATGTTGAGGGTATTATAAATCAACACAGATCAACATGCATTTGGATTTCAGGGCCCCCTTAAGATGCAAAATGTTATGACAAAAGCCCCTACGTGGCTACCAGCAATTAAACATCCTTCAACTTCTTTAGCAAATGAGCTCATGTGTATCATCTTCTTGTTGAGAAGACGAAGATGAGTAATGATAAAATAACCAAACTATCAACTTTCCTTAACATGTTTTACATGAAATCATTATTGCCTTCTCGTAACGAAATTGAAAAAAAAAAAAAACCAGAACATCTGAAATTGTTCAAAATCGCTTCTTGATAACGATGAAAGCAAAGGAAACTTAGTGTTTGTAACCACTATGACACGTGTCTACAGATCTGTCATGCTCATGGTAACTCACAGGAATATAATTTTATACAGTAAGTACTTGGTTTGGAGCACATTTAGATGCCAACTTTTCAACAATAATACACCAGCACTGACATTAACTGATGAAAAAAAAAAGGAATGCTCAGCTTCTTTATCCAATTAGCTCATAGGTAATTCCTTGTAGTTGAAAAAAAGAGTACACATAAAAATATAGACTTCCCGTATAAAACATGTATCGTAGGTCATGATCTCCACATTTGCTCCTCTTAACTTAAAAGAAATAAATATATATCTAAATTTGTTTTAAATGACCTTTAAACAATATGAAGAAAAAAAATTATGTGTCTGCAAAGGCTTGACACGTGTCTAATACTGGGTCACGCTCATATTAAACGTAGCTCACAGGAACAAGGAATTCACGTGTGTATAAAATAATACTGCAGAGAGGGAGCAAAGTTGAACCCTTTATTGAGGGTGCGAAAATGTTGCCTTGAGTACATCTTTCCACCCACACTAAGTGGTGCTAGATTACACCTCTTCTTGAGGGTGCATCTTTCCACCCACACTAATTGGTGCTAAGTTGCACCTTTCTTGAGGGTGCGATCTTGCACCCTTTACCTTTCGGCGCACCTTTGCACCCCGTGTAGCCTTTACATCGTGGTGCAACTTTACATCCTTTCGCGAGGGTGCAAAGAAACACCAAAAGTTCCAAGATTGTGCCTTGTTTTGAGGGTGCAATCTTGGAACTTTGGGTGCTACTTTGTACCCGCAAGAAAGGGTGAAAGTTACACCCTCGGGAGCAACTTTGCCCCCTTGAAAAAGGCGCAACCTCGTTCCTTTAGGTGCAACTTTATGCCCGAAGGATGCAAGAATGTACCTTCTCTTGAGGGTGCATTCTTGTGCCTTATTGGTATGATGTTGCACCTATGTGGTGCTTATTTGCTCCATGACTGCTGCAAAATTGCTCCTTTAAAGGAGCAAGTCAGTGTCACTGCCTGCTCCTTTATAGGGACAATATTGCCCATCATCTCAAGGTGCAACTTAGCATCACATAATCGGGTACGATTTAGTTCCTTAACTACTCTAAACCTTGAATAGTGCGAACTGATGTAAGCCTATTTGCTCAGTATATAACTTATGTTGTTGTTGCACTCTGCAAAGTAAATAGGATTAGTGTAACTTGGATCTTGTGAATCATGAAATGTGTGTGCGTGTGGAATTTGTGAGTTGTGAAAATTTTAATGTAAAAGTTAACTTAGTTGTGTTTGAATAATATACTGAAACCAAAAATTTACCCAATTACCTTTTCAATAAGGTGAGCACTATATCTATCAAACAGTTAACCTTCTCGGCAAGAGTATACATCTGCATGAAGGAAGAGGTGAAAATAATAATGCAGTTGTCTGGATACGTTTTATTCAAAACGTTCTTGAATGCGTACAACATATGCTTCTTACCAGTACTCAAAGCCTCTAAAACAAGAGCATGCTTCTTACACTTCTAAAGTATACACCATATCTTAAAAACAAAATGTAAGAGGATTTAAGAAGCTGTTTGTATGTATTCAAACGAATCCATATTTCTATCTAAAATCTAAAATGTGTCTTGTAAAATGGGAATTCGTTTTATAATGACGATGCCAATAATTGTCTTAAAGTCCTTATCACGACATGTCTTGGAGTTCACGCTTATTGAAAACATGAGATTCTTGGCACGTAGATTACAACTATGGTTTAAAGAGTTAACTGAGATACGCATACCGTATACGGGCATTTCGATGAAAACATTTAAATACAAGGTACTGTAAATAATATGAAAATCAAACTTGATACCAGTCCTTATCGGCAACCAATACCGACTATGGAGGACTGCAGTTATAATTGTGTTCAGATATTGCTTTGGGTGATACACGCATGCCGACTGATTTGGGATCAGTTCGAGTCCCTCGAGCTGAGATTCCGGAACTGCAATAAGCAGACCATCATTATGCATAACAAAGTGACTGAGAATAATTTCGTTGTTCTATACACAGAAAGTTGTTTCGTTTTCCAATCCTGTGCAGGCACACAGAGATTTACAGAATTCAATCATCTTTGGCTATAACGCCATGGTCGCGTGCAAAATGAATGCAGCTTATCTAACTTAACCTGTAGTTACTGAATAGGGGACTACTGTATATTCAATCTATACATTATTAATCGGATGATAGAACCTGTCAAAGAGTAAATTGCGGATATCATATACCATTGTCAAATTCACTTTCTGTTCTATACATAGTATCAATGGAATGTTATGAACCACTTCAGCATTACCAATCATTATTTCCCTGAAACGTCTGCATTTGTATGAGCGGGAAGAGTTTGGCATCATACATAGCAAGAGTCGTGACTACAAAACTAAATAGGGCCTACATGTATTATACAAGGTTTTAGGACACTTTGAATCATGCCCCCCCCCCAAAAAAAAAAACAAACAACAACAACAACAACAACAACAACAACAACTTAGTGAAATGTTGTACAATGTATGCCCTACTTCCATTAACCTATGATCTTTGACCTTTGAATACATGGCCATACATTTTTTCAACGAATAGGCATTTGGATGCAACGTAGGTATTATACAAAAGAAAAAATGTTTTAGGAAAATACATTTAACCACTTCAGAAATAATTATGGAACAAATAGCAAAATATTGACACGTTCACTTCTTCCGTAATGACATGACAGAAAACTTTCCTCACCGAATCGTTCTGCCGTAATTCATGAGCAAGTAATGGATATATACTTAGTTCGATTAAAAGTATACATTGAGTCATTGCAAAAGCATCTAATGAAAAGTATGCTTCAGAACTACATCATTGTCATTTTATTCTATAACACTAATAATATAGAGCTATTGGTCCGCCATATTGCATAACAGGTCGTTGTCCTCTTACCGCGTTTGTTTAGCAAATAAGGCACAGAATTTAACTTTGCACTTGTTGCCAAAGACTCTAATCTTCTTTACCGCTATTCTCAGACATGTATGCTGGTGCTGTATGAATTAGAAACGGAAGCTTACAAATATTCACCATCTAACGAGGCAAAAGCGAAGTGATGTCTCGTCCACGTATCGACTTTGTGATTACAGAGATTTTCAAATGGCATAGGCCTAGTTCATTGACTTTTTGACTGTTGACGTAGTCGGACTTCACCAATATTAACACTTGACAGCAATCATTAGATGATCTGAGGAGTGAATTTGGTGTTCATACAGCTCAAAAGTGTGGAAAGTTATTGAAAGAACACCAGAATACTATGTCGACAGTGTTTATCAGGTGAGATACAAACTTAGAACAAGTTCCAGTGGGTTTCAGGAGGTTACTTTTCAAGCCAGGGCTATAGTCTAGCTTTTAAAATTGGGTCTTTGAGGGCATCTGGCGGCTACCCCCCCCCCCCCACTTCTTAAAAAGTCTGGCAACGGCCATGCATATATCCTGTAAGTGTAAATAACAAGTTCCAGTGGGTTTCATTAGGTTATATTTTCAGCTAGGCTAGCCTAGCTGGAAAAAGTTGGGTCTTTAAGGGCGTCTGGCGGCTACCCCCCACCACTTAAAACGTCTGGCAATGGTCATGCATTTATCCTGTAAGTGTAACGAACAGGTTCCAGTGGGTTTCATTAGGTTACTTTTTCAGCTAGGCTAGCCTAGCTGGAAAAAGTTGGGTCTTTGAGGGCGTCTGGCGGCTACCCCCCACCACTTAAAACGTCTGGCAATGGTCATTCATTTATCCTGTAAGTGTAACGAACAAGTTCCAGTTGGTTTCATGAGGTTACTTTTTCAGCTAGGCTAGCCTAGCTGGAAAAATTTGGGTCTTTAAGGGCGTCTGGCGGCTACCCCCCACCACTTAAAACGTCTGGCAATGGTCATTCATTTATCCTGTAAGTGTAACGAACAAGTTCCAGTGGTTTTCATGAGGTTACTTTTTCAGCTAGGCTAGCCTAGCTGGAGTTGGGCCTTTAAGAGCGTCTGGCGGCTACCCCCCCCCCCCCACCACTTAAAACGTCTGGCAATGGTCATTCATTTATCCTATAAGTGTAACGAACAAGTTCCAGTTGTTTTCATGGGGTTACCTTTCCAGCTAGGCTAGCCTAATTTTGAGGGGTCCTTTTTTTTGGCCCTCCTGGCCACACCCACCACCGATGACCAGCCAGACGTGCATTTCCATACTTAGGGGCATATGTACTAAATTGCTATATACATAAAAATTGGTAACCTTTTCAGCTAGGCTGACCCCCGCTGGCTCCCGGACTAATTTGTTGTGTATGGGATTTTCTGTTCATAACCTGCACCTTGTCACTTCTTATCATGTACAGTACTTACCTGATCTGGGCTCCCAGCGCCATTAATCATTTTTTTTTTATTTTTTTTTTAAAGGGAGAGATTTAGGCAAACTGAATACTGAACTTTTCATATCATATCAAACTGTTAAATGAGTAAGATAATGACACATAAACCTACATATATGTACATGTATATCATAATTATTCATGACACACGCACACACACACACACACACACACACACACATATCTATATAATATATACAGTATACAGTATGTATGTGACCTTACACCTCAAAACAAACAAAAGGTCGCCAGACATGAATTTTTAGTTAAGACCATATTCTGAAAGAGCAGACTTTAAGCTTTAAAATGATGTATAACTCAAATCAAATGGACGCTCCTAACCTATCTAAATATTGAAAAGAAAGCACAAACTCAGGAAAAGTGTGAACTGAGAAAAGAGGCTCTGAAGTACAGTGTCTATTCAAGCGCTTAATCTTTACCAAACCGTGCTGGCTGTGCGATGAATGGGACAAAAAAAAAAAAAAAAACCAGGAAGTAAACCACCAGAGTAACAACAATGAAGAGATTATCAGATTAAATTGAAATTAAGCATGCCTCATTAACACATTCTGTCCATAATTAATGCCAACTGTCAACACAGTAGCCCTATCCTGTCAAAACTTATTAGAGTTGAAAGTAAAGAGTGTGGACAAGGTTTTTCAGAAATGAAAAAGGGATTCTAAAGACACACCTAATCACACTTTTCTACCAAAAATGTTCGAGATAAACTGCTAAAAAAAAAACACACTTTCGTGCCCGTTTTATAATACCACATTTTAGCATAATGTAAAAGAAGACCCGCTCTTTCAGAAAATATGAAAAAGTCAAGTTCGGCTAGGTTGACCCATTTCACGTATTTTCAGTCCTCACGCAAATCAGTGTGTGCGACTTTATGTTCGTTTTGAGGTGCACGGTCACATATATATATATATATATATATATATATATATATATATATACATATTCTACATTGACATAACTGATCAGCATTTGCAAGGCCCTGGCGATTTTTTGTAAATTATTTTAATATTTGAGGAGACAGAAATAGAAGAAGCTTATTGATATACAATTGAAAGATCTGATGATGTATTTCTTTATTTTCAAAACGCCATGCAGTCTGTAATGTCAGTATCAGTTCAATATCCAGGAAAGGTGGAGATGACTTTTTCAAATCACATCGACCTACCGAATGAATTAATTTATCAAACAATATAATTTGTAAGAATCAGAAAGACCTTAACTACATGCACTGTACTAGTTGAGACAATCGATCTCATGTTCCTCACCTAAGCATCGTTTCCTTGTGATAAATTGTAGCATGTATAGGTCCATGTCGGTAGTTGTTGATATCATTCCAAGCTTTTCTGTTCATGTGTCATTCCACAGTGGTATCGCATGTCATGTTGTATGTTGCAGCATGTGTCCTTCTGAGAGCCAATTCCTCTTGTGCTTTAAAGTCACCGTTATGTTCTTACAAATACATCTTTGAATATATAGGCCCTTAGCCTATATGATAAGATTGACTAAATAGAGTGTAAAAAGAATCATGTTATTTATCAAGTTCCAAACCCAGTTAAAACCCTTTTCATTAAAAGACGGAATATGAAGTGAATCAATATCATGTTATTGTTTTTTTTTTTTAGAGTAATTCGGTAGTGTATGCACTTATTGCTTGTTGAATACCAGGTAACCTAACATTACAATCTGAGTACTCAGTATGCACACTTTATATCACACAAGCTAAAACCCGCAAACCTCATGTTATCTCAACTTTTTAGTGACCATTTTAGGTGTCTCAGCACTGCTTACTTACACGTGTTTAGAGTGATACATTTCTACCAGACTTCCCAACCTTACTGACTGAAAAATAGGGGTGATTTGGCTCAAAAATAGGGAAGAAAGAGCAGTTTCCATAGGAGTGTGTAGTATGTGTAATTATCAAGAAAAGTAGGAACTCCTATTGAAACATGACCTAGAATAGGTCAAAATTCAGATTCTTTCCTCCAAATTCAGAATGGTTGGGAGGTCTGTTGTACACTTCCAACGCTATACATTCACACGTGTGTGGTACAAAGTTATTACAGCTAATTCTATGTGAACTACACTCTGACATGATATTTTCATTTTTTGAGTTGCTCTTACTTTCCAAGTGAATAACTTCGTAATTGAGAGGAAAAAAACCGAAACTGGAGACTGTGTTAAATATATATATATATATATATATATATATATATATATATATATATATATACATACATATGTATATCATATCACGTCCGAAAGTGGGCAAGCTTATTTGTGCAAGCGAGTGTAGTAAGTGTCTTTGTGTTTGTGAATGTTTTGTCTCTGCGCAAAAACTGATGATATCACTGCGAATCTCATTGGTTCACATTTTTTTATGAACAGCATTGTGCCATGTTGCGCATATCCGTCGAAGGAAATAAAATTTTATTTCTTTGTTTGTTGGAATCACACGAGAATTAAGATAAAATTAGTGGTGACACTGCAAATTGGCAATAACGTCCTAACTGACGGTATATTTTGTTTTGATAAGTTTACCATAACAATATTCATAATAAAAATCATTTGGATTTGATTTCCTGGTAGATTTTGCACTCACACTTCAGTAGACTGCGACATAGTGAAAGTGATGTCAGCATGCTCTTCAAAAGCAACTCAATTACAAGAGTACGATTCAGGCTTTGAGAGATATGTTTACCAGCTTGCAAAACATCGATTCAAGAAGAAAGTACTGATTGTTTCGGTTGCAGTTCAATGTGCGTCTACGGTCTTTACTATCAATCAAATTGGTGAACAAACCTGGGAACAGAAGAGTGGCATACAATTACCCGTTTTGCATTACAAAATCTCTGGACAATGGACTAAATTGAAAGTTACATTAAGCACACATTTTAGCTCTGACGCCGTCTGTCTCATTACAAACCTCTTGAAATAAGGAAACAGCTCAGTTGATAAAATATCTATGTCCATAGTCAAGTATTGGGAGTAGTCACCGCAGTGAGTGGTCTTTCTCTTTCCCTTTACTTTTTGCACAATTGCTCTATTGTGAATGCGTGTGTTCGAGACAACTACATGTAGATTTAAGGGTTGCAATCATGATACGGAGTACAATATAAACATGCTGTTTCAGTCACCTGTCATGTGTATACTGTCAACATACAGACATCTATAGATATAAAGAACAAGAAAAAAAAAATCAGTTACAGATATAGAATGTGAGTGGATGTACATAGTCCTTGATTGCTTTATCATCACTCATCGTCATCCGTGACTTGAACATTAATCAACACTTTGGGTGAAAGAGGCATTTGTTTATCAAATATATATTGCATGTTGCTTTAGATATGATATTGTTGCGTTTCAAACAAGAGTCAATGAATCAATCACACCAACATAAAATCATTGCATTTACAGAGAGAACATTTATTGGCATCTTGACTTCAGGAGGACCAAATTTAGCCAATTCAGACTGACTACCAAACAGGAGTTTTAGCTTGGCATCATTCCCAGCCAATTATACAAACAATTAACCAGTTGGCTACTTCCATCATAGAAGAGATTAAATGAAAAACTAATGTAGGTACAATCGGGCAATAGGGTGGTAATTGGAGGGAGGCATGGCTATATACAACAATAGGACAAAGGAACATAAAGTTGAGATTATTACAAAATGGTGACATCAAACGTCTGAGCTACTGGGGGAGGACAAAGGATAGGTATTTGCATGGTCAGTACAGTAAATGAGAACAGGGCTACAATTACTGCTTTATTCTAGGCACCAACACTAAGCCTAAACTTGTGTGTCTTGGTTCAATTAACACATAGGGGCTAAGTTCTCCAGTTTATGACTTAAGGACAAAGGACATTCAATCATTCTGTACAAGATATATGTGTGGGAGAATGCTGATAAGAATTAAGACATTGAACCTGACTATGAAGTGTAACTAGTATACAGGACAAGCTACTGACCTTAACACTATGATTTTGAAAAATCTAACTTTGTAAGACATGCTGATACCTCGAGGGCAATTACGAGTACACGTGCCAAAAATATACAAAATAATTATAACTGTACATTCACACTTCTTCTATTTTATTTTGTATCGTATCGGATATTGCAGATTTGATATCAGTGTATTACAAATAAATTGTAATTTCCACACACATATGGCACTCAGCGCTATCTTTTTGCTACGCTGTGAGTACTTCATAGATATCTGTGATGCCCTATATCCATAAGGTTTAAGGGAATCTTCGACGTCACATGTAAAGAAAATCGATGGTGACAGGAAGTAGAAGGGTAGGGGTCATAAAGGGTCGACAACAAAATAGATTCATCAACTTATTAATCTCTCTCCATACTTACTTCAGTATTTCCCATTTCATTTCAATATCCCTTCAATTCAAGACTATCAAGAAAATTTACACAACGATGTTAAAAGATGGCGTATGTGCTTTGTAGCTGAAGCTGTTGTATTTTTAATGTTGTCATTGTCTGTTGTGTTTCGAGGTGCCAAGGGTAAGAGGTAGAAGAAAAATAAGCAGAATAAAGTTTGGGGCTTGCACGCATCATGGGTCATGGATCATGTCTGGATTTGCACTTCCGCCATGGCCTTCAATGTAAATCTGTGATCCTTTACTGTCATTTTTATTATATTGTTGCTGGAATCCAGACGCTTGTTGGCTATTATGGCAGCTTTGGAACTTCACTTCGGAAGTTACAACATGCTGGCCGTCCATAGCTATACAGGGCGTGTCAGAAAAAAACGTTACACTTTTGAAAAAAAAATTGTTTAAATTACATTTCAAAATATTTTATAGATTTTTTTCATATTTATGGATGCCCAATAGTCTCATCTATCAAGTGCAATCAACAAAACAAATTTTTGTTCACGGTTGACTGAGCACTGACGCTCTTTGTCGAGAGTGTGAAAAATGACTTGCGCCAAATTGAAAGAAGATGGAAAATTCAGCCAGCAATCCAAACAAGTGCTCCCATTCAAACAAAGTGCTCTTTTGCTTAACGCTTTGATTATGTTATGATAGTCTGAATATTTTTTTGTCAGCTTTATGGTAATTCTAATGATTTCATTTCTAAATCAGTTGGTGAGAATTAGAGTGTAATTACTTCAAGATCTTTAAAGCACAGTTTTCACAATACACGGATACATCAATACCATATAACTGCCAGTTATTGATTAATGCGGTAGTGGCACCAAATCAATCAGCATTCAAATCATTCATCCCATTTATCAATCAATTGATTGAACAATTAATCGATGAATGAATGAATGAATCAATCAAGCAACCCATCAATACAGCAACCGATATATCAGTTAGTCAGCCATTGAGTGGTTCAGTCAATCAGTGAATCAACCCAGTAATCAATCACTTTCCAGTCATTGAAATAATCACTCGGCTGATTGAACGAATAAACTAACAAATAAATCGGTTTTTCAAACATTGATCTGCCTTTATGTCGGGGGGGGGGGGGATATTCCCTATGTCAATCTGCCACTTTCTATAAAACATGCATACAATTGTGACTGATTGATTGACTGATTGATTGATTGATTGATTGATTGATTGATTGATTGATTGATTGATTGATTGATTAATTGATTGATTGATTGATTGATTGATTGATTAATTCATTCATTGATTGATTGATTAATTGATTAGATTGATTGATTGATTGGATTGATTGTATTGACTGAATGATCTGAGGATGCATTAATTTTGTACTTCTCTTCTTGACTGAGTGACTGGCATGTGGGTTCAATATGTCTATGCATGATTTGTGATAACTGTGCTTAAAAGATCTCGATGTTGTTAATCAACCTTCCATACAACACAATGGAATCATTTAAAACATGACAGGAAATCACCAGAAAATTTCGAAACTAGCATAACATAATTAAAACTGTGAGCAAAAGAGCATTTTGTTTGAATGAGAACACTTATTTTGACTGCTGGCTGAATTTTCCATCTTCTTTCAATTTGTCGCAAGCCATTTTTCACACTCTGGACAAAGAGCGGCAGTGTTCAGCCAAGCGTGAACAAAAATTTGTTTTGTTGATTGCACATAGTAGATGAGACTATTGGGTATCCATAAATGAAGAGTTCGGTTTCAAAAGGTACTATATCCATAATTTCAAGTTCTGAGAAAAACGCGATTTTTTAATTATCATATTTAGCAAGCTCTGACTGGAATAATATTTCCCCCTATTGTACTGCTAGATGATACAACACTAAAACCACTCTCTAAGAAAATCCAGGTCCATACATTTATTTTTAATGAATTAATCATTTTTATATTTTCGTGAATGTAGTACCTTTTGCAACCGAAAGTGGATGCAGTACCTTTTGAAACCGAAATTTCACATGCCAGAGATATATTCAGTGTGATGTTATGACATGTTTTTTATTTTATTTTTCAGCAATGGTGTTGACGGGGATGGGATACGAGGTCAAGGGGACCTAGGTAATTGACAATGCCCTGCCCTATTTAGCAGCAAGAATATCAAACCAATGTGCATCGCTAATGCCCCACTGCTCCCTTGCTGACCAATCTTTTGAATCGGAATGACTGTCATTGGTCATAAGCATAGGGGGATCCATTATGCGTGAACGGTTATAGATGGTGAGGGGTCACAATATCTCACCAGATGATTTCTCTCTTCCCTTTTCTCCTTTTGTTTTTCTCTCACGAGCTTTATCTATACTTTTTCCTCTTTGTACTAAATTTTTGGCTACTTCTGTCTCTGACTTCTCCCTTCACGTGTTTCAAGAATACTTTATTATTTATTTTTTACTCTTTTTTTTTCAATGTAACTTCTAAGGGAAAAGGTGGAAAAGCAGCATCTGAATGTGCTGTATTTTGTCAACGCTGTAATTAAATTCATTACATGGATTTCATTCTTGTATGTTCTTTATCAGGTAAGATAAATCTGATAACCTAATAGCTGATAAAAATCAAGACCGTCGATGAGTATTATGACCACCTAATAGTTTACTATTAAAACACATGCCTTTGTGACATTGTATAAATAAAATGTGTCATTTACAAGAATAAGTGTAAATCTATTGTTCAAGGCTGTATGTTACTATGTATACTTTCAAGCCCTGGTACTTAAAATCATGCACGTATAGAATAGCACAGCATAGCCACAGGTATAGCACTGTTGGTAGGGATGTTAGAATTCATGCCATTGTATATTACATTTAACGAAGTAACTTTGCTTTCATACTAGTTGTCAAACACTTATTAGCTGTGAAGCTATTTATGTAAGAAATAGACCATACCTACAAAGTGTTTGTACTCAATTCTGGAGACAATTTATAGCTGAAACTCAACACCTTAGCAATAACGCACAGTACCGGTAACTAACAGTAAATGCAGTACGTGGGATTACATGAGAGTCGCATAATTTTTCTCGTTTCTCCGCTGTTTCTCCTTTGCTCTTCTCTACTGCTACTTATTCACGATCCTTCTCCTGGAATGTTTTTTTTTTTCTATGAGTTCTCCTTCATTTTCCTACATTGCTTGATTGAAATGTGATGAGTTTGTCAAGATATTGGTCAGATTTGCGTGGCGATTTTAACAGAAAGCCAAAAAGCCAAAAGCGAAATAGCGAACTTCTATTGTTTACAGATTAAGTCAGTAGACAATGGTAGAGGGTCAAGCCAATGTTGGTCTCTGATTGGTCAATTTCCCGATGATGTCATTAGTGTGGATGTAGTACCTTTTGCAACCCAACTAAAACGGATGTAGTACCTTTTGCAACCGAACTGATTTTTAAATGTATTTTTGAACACTTTCTGGTTGGAAATTCAGCTTTTCGTTAGTATAGGTGTAAAGAGGTCCTAAAAATGAGTACATCAACACCAAAATGTGGATTTTGATGAAAAATGGATGTAGTACCTTTTGCAACTGAGCTCTTCAAATATGGAAAAATCTTCCAAATATTTTGAAATGTAATTCAGACAATTTTTTTTCAAAAGTGTAACGTTCTTTTTGATACGCCCTGTATACCCATCGTCATCTGTGTCTCCGGTCAGGGATGGGTGATGGCCGATATGATCAAAGTGCATACTTGGCCTGGGCCAGTTTTCAACCCCGTCAAATGCATCACTTCTAAACATGGAGAAATCACCCTTGTTAATGTTTGAATCGTACACTGCAGGTTTTCTACCGGATGGGCCTTGGTCAGCTGCGTCAGTTTCCTCATGGATAGAATGGATGCTGTCATCCCCTACATCGTCGTCGGAATTGGATTCTTTGTTCTCTGCCTCTGGCGCGGTCTTGGAGTAAAATCTGGGCCTGAAAGGGATTGAATATTCAAAGTACACAAATAATGTTTCACAAACCCGTGCAGAAAAAAAAAAAGAGAGCAGGAGATCGTACACAACACTGGGCATTTCGTTGAAAGATGTATTTTTGTACGTTTGACCTGTTACTTTCTCAATTTCTCAAACAACCATGGAAATATGGTTGGCAATGTTACTCTAACATGCATAAAAGACACCATCAACAACAATAACAACAATAAAACATTAAAACCAAAAACACAGGAGGCAGTAGGTTCGAATCCTGCCGGAATCAGTACGGTCATGGTTCATTCTGCATCAGCATGGCTACTACTTGACACTGATAAATTCGGTATTTTATTCAGTCGACGTGTCAATAATTGGCATAAACAAAACAAAACAACACAAAACAAATCAAGAAGAAGAATAAGAAGAAACACATACATCCCATTAACTGCACATGTCCTATTTGGAGACAGTGATTTTCTTTATGTTGAATCCACAAGTTTATCAATAGGTAGACCCACATTTGTAAATATTACTAATTGAAAAGCAAGTACCTGTTCTTCATGCGATGAAGTAAGAACGAAATTAGAACTGTCAACACTGCCACCATCGCCCCAAGCAAAGCGCTGATCCATATGAAGGAACTTTGGCATGAGCAGAATATTTCTGGAGAGTCAAGTTATAAATATATCTCACTCTTTTCTATTTCTTTTCATTTTCATTTAAATTTTGTTCAGATTTTTTTTTTTTTTTGCATCGACCATACATTACAAATGAAACACAGTCATTTTCAAAACAATATGGCGTATTATCAGCGTTTTCGAACATAACATATATTTATGTTAACAATAGGCAGATAACAAATACAAAAGTCACTTGGATTTTGAGATCTCCAGAATGACTGAAAAAGAATGATCTGACTGAATCAATGATGAAATATGTGAAATCATGCTGTAGCCAGTCCTTTCAACTGATATAATAAACAGGAAATACGATATTTTCCTGTACAAGAAAAAAAAAAAAGGCCTTACCAAATTCAAACTGTCAATGACTATGACGTGTTATCCACTTGCTTCTTTTGATTATCGGTCTTTACACCATGACCTAATGTAAAATACTTTTCTATACAACATACCTTCTCTTTTACATTCGAGTCTCAAGCAGGACGCGACTGAAGCATTCCAAACGGGGAAGTATATGTTGACCAACCAGAGAGTCCAACACACTGTAATGTCGCGCTGCCATAGATGACGCAACCTTCTGCACAAGTAAGAGTTAACCTTGACCCAAAGTTCGTGATATTGGAGTCCCAATAACCATTAGACACATGACCGGGATGATCACAAGATGCAAGTGAATCTGTCAAACCATTTGATAGAAATGGAACAAAAGCAAGGACATTATAGTGTTAAAAAAATGAGAACCATAAATGCGTGCAGGATATGATAATTGAAACTTAAAATCGAATAACAAGTTTAACGTTTGAACCACCTTCCTCCTGTCTGCCTATCCGTATTTCAATTCTTCGACTGTTCTACAGTTCGATTTTTTTTTTTGCCATAATGCTTGTTACAGTGACCTATAGGTTGACGTATTCTTTAAAATGTTTTCTTCCTGAACTCTTGACTGCAACTAAACTCTAACTCTGTTCTGCTGGAGCTATAATTTTCCTAGGGTTTTGTTGCTTTGTTTATCTCTTCGTCATTCTCATTTCTCATTGCTTCTGACGTGTCCTCACGAAAAATAAAGAATGGAAAACAATTTCATATCTTATTCTAAATAAGAATCTTATATTTGCCTACGTCAGGGAACATTCATAGAACTGAAAAATTAAACTGTCAATGTTTATCTCACCTCGACATTTCAGCCTGACAACCGTGTTCAGAGAACACTTAGTCGTTGCCTGTGAACAATCCATTAAACGCCGAAACGAAGAACCTGTGAAATAATACTGGTATTGTGAGAACCACTTATGCTTGAATACTGAAAAGAAGATCACAGTTACCTCTAATGAAATTATCAAGGAAATCAAATGGAGAAGGGAAATTTTGTAGCGATATGGCACTGAACTTTCTGAAAGAAAAGTTTTTAACAGTGATATAACTTGTTAACAGTTACACACACACACACACACACACACATATATATATATATATATATATATATACATATATATATATATATATATATATATATATATATATGAAGTGTTTGTTTGCAAAAACCGATAAGTCCATATTTGCTAAATGGAGATATTTGCGATTAAAGGTCAAGAAAAATAAAGAGAATAATAAGAAAATTTTTGCTTCTTTTGACCATAACTTCAAAAATATACCTTTATATGTAGTGACCAATATATCATTTAAAAGGTATTATTTTGTACTTTATGACAGAGATCGTACTTCAAAATCTTCAAAAATGGACTTATCGGTTTTTGCAAACAAACCCTTCATATATGTATATATATATATATATAAATACATAGATGTATACATGTATATATAAATACATACATCTATGACATATTATATATATATATACATATATATATATATATATATATATATATATGTGTGTGTGTGTGTGTGCGTGTGTATGTATTATCGTTCTATTTTGACTATAAATAATCACATGTTTTATTTACTACTAGTAAATGACTAGTGAACTTCGTTTCCTGCTTGATTTTATGTTTCAGTTACCATTATTACAATATCGTATACAAGCATCCCAGTGCACTAATCTTATTTAAGGATATTGGAAATCTATACTGTCATGATGTCACCTTCTGGGCATGACAGCCATTTAGAACAGTCCCTCTTTACTGTACTGGACAAAGTCTGAGCCGAATACTCTTCTGCAGCTGGGAAGCCAAGTTCACCGCAGATTACTTCAGCAGCTTTGGGGGTAAAGTTGTCAAAGCAGACCAATCCGTCTGGATCAAGAACCACTGAGCCTTCTAGGGGAGAGGGCCCGTCAACCAGCCGAGCTGATGGTATTTCTTGAAAATGAAATGAACAACGTTTCACGAATATTCATGATGATATACAAAAAATCTTGCTACTTAAGACATTAATCATTGTATTGTAGCTCATCCGAGATGAAACACAGTTATTATTCGAATTTTCTGTTCACGCATATTTTAATAATAAATAAATGAATAAATAGTTAGATGAATAAATAAATGAATGATAAACAAATATATATATATATATATATTATATTATATATATATATATATGTATATAAATATATCTTTTTGTTATTTTTATTAAGTGTGTGTTTGTTCACTTTCTTTTGCTGATTATAATGTCAAAAGTATGATCCGAGTGGTTCAACTACAGTGTAAAAAACAATATCTGAAACAGAGCACTGTGGACCATGCTTATGGAGGAGCACCAAAGGGGGAGGTCGAGGTTCCATTAGAGGGGGAATGAAGGAGGGCTTTTGCATAGAATTGAAATTGAACTAACTGGTCCATAGTTATGATGGAATTTGGTGGACAATTTTCAATAAAACATCGTTTTCGATTTTTAATACATTCGTATTAAAATATTCAATATGCAACAAACAAACAAACAAACAAACAAACGAACAGACAATTTAGAACTAATGCCCTGATAATCAATTATGGAGGAAATAAACCCGTTAAATTCCAGGGGCAGAACAAAAATGCATATACATTTAAACTGTCGTTGTCAATTATAGATGTGATTATATCAATGTTAGCATTTTGTATTATAGTTGTACTCATAATAAATGATCGTCAGTAGCACTTACCCTCGTAACATTCCTCCCTCATGATGAAACCCACTGGGTAGATATATATACCATATCCGTAGCTGAATCTGATAGGTCAGTGATATAACAGGGGAACTCTGGTTGTAATCCCAAATCACTGTCAGGGACGATTTGTTAGCTATGTCATCCAACATATGAAATCCCATCACTTTGTTGTTGATAGATCTGATTTCAGTCAGAATTCGCCTTCCACGTGGTGCCTGTATGTCCCAAGTATCACGGTTGACAACACAGTTTTGATCACACCATATCTAGCGCTCTACAGCCTTCCCCGGACAGTCGAGAGTAAAATCTACGGTGAATAAAATGGATCAAGAAGATTTATTTTTCAAATCAATTGTTTAGACTCCTAAATAGATGGGGAGAGAGTAGAATTAAAACTATTCTGCAGTTACTTTTGTCTGAATCAAATTGTTTACTGAGTATATTCGACATCATTTCCCAAGAAAGACAAACCAAAATTGATCCTTTGTGATTTATTTTTACATCAATTCTACTTTTCTTTTGAATGATATGTAATGTAGGGTCCTGTTTTATGAGGAATTAAAATTTGTTATATAGTTGATTTCTATCATAAGTCTATGGCAGCTGGTGTATTAAGGACATTTACAATCGATTATATCTTTTGATAAAATGGGACCCAATCACGAGCCTCTTCTACGTTGTGTCTCCTAAAACATAAAACCTGCATTGAATTATGGTTCTTTTTGACTGAAAAAAAAATACAATACACATTTCATACTGCTTAGTCTAAACGAATGGATAAATATCATGTCAAACATTAGCAATGCCTGCATGAAAGCCATTTTAAGTCTATCAAACTACTTCGTCAATTTTAAAATTAACCATTTGCGAGATATGGAAAAAGAAGTTAAAATTTCATATTCTTACATGACCTTTAACCTCATGATCCCAAACTCTATCTGGGGAATCCTCATTTAGCAGTACATATATACACTAAGTTTCAAGCAGTGAGGCATTTCATAGATATCGGGGAAATAGTGAAATTTTGAGTATTTGACCTTAGCGTTTTGAACTTTGACCTTGAGTATGTGAACTCAAAAGTTGATAGGCACAACTTCGCCCACTCATACGTATACATGCCAAGCTTCATTAGGATACCTCAAACAGTTTTTTAGTTCCGCTGTCCACAAATATTGATTACGGACGGACGGAAGGACGTACGGAAGACGGACGGACGGACAACCCGAAAACATAATGTCTCCGGTGACACTTCGTGACGGAGGCATACAAATTGCCTAAAATCAACGAAAGTTGTAAAATGCCTATCAGTTGAAGAGTTTGGACTCCATTAAGTGGTAGTCAAGATAGTATTTAAATTCATGTCCAAATGTTTCTATTCCTAAATAGCATTAAGTGAAGAATCATGAGACACCAAACACTTCGATCCTGTGTTAAATGAAATGAACACATCATTAGTATGGGTGTTCATACTTCGGCAGACGTTGATACATCGTGCCTGACATTTATGTAGAGAAATGATTAAGCTCGTGGCAGAATGAGATTATTGCTCTCGTTTGATAAGTTTTGATTACTCGTAATGTATAGTTCCATGGAAAGACGTACCACAACTCGTAAACATTTTATATCTTTACTTACATGACAGCGTGCCACGTTCTCATGATCTGTTACTATGAGACCATTTTCCCACACTTGCACGTACACACTGTAGTCCAGTTAATCAAAACTAGAGTAAGTGGTAATTAAAATGACTAACTGCAATTTGTTTTCAGTGACACAAGGGGACAGATGATCTACACAACCTAAACGGTTTTGAAAGCAGAAACCTCAAAATATCCTTTTGTCACTTTGGACCGTCACTCCCTCTTATCGATGGAAATATTTAAAGGCAGGTACAGATGGATTTGACCCTATTATCCTTTCTTATTTAGGTATTTTCTCTATCGCTTTTTCATTATAATTCACGTAGCAGTAACAGCTGTCAATGTGGTACATAAATAGAAATGTCAAATACATGAGACTGTAAGGAATAAAAATGACATTAGAATCCAGAATTTTTGTGAGTCTTATAATGCGTGCGTTCGTGCGCATTCAATTCTCATACATCCTTGTTGCTATTGTTTTAACATTTTTTTTTTTTGGGGGGGGGGTGTAGTTCCGTGACACTTATATTGTCCAAGGTCTGAGAGAATGTTTTATATCAGTAGCCCTATTTCCTTTCAATGGTATCGCCAGGAAAGGTCTTTCGTTTTGCAATGTAATGACAAAAACATCACTCATAATCTATCATACCTATTTCATCTCAAAAGTATGTTTAATGATGCACAGGACAGAGTGGATCGGTGAAAATTTGACGCGCGAGTTTAACTTTGGAAATGTCCAAGCCCACGAGCGTAGCGAGTGGGTTTTAGACTGTTCCAAAGTTAAACGAGAGACTGAAATTCTCACTGATCCACGAGATAGGCCTGTACATCATTTGTGTTATAAAATGGGCCCGTAAATTCATGAATTACAACTATTTTCCCCATCATGCGTCCAGTACACCTACAACACTGTATACAAGACTTGAGCCACGCATTCGGATTTTACCGGACGCATGGCTCAGTGTAGATCAGTAAAAATCAATGCATGACAATAATTGACCAATCAGATTGCAGAGATTCAAAAGCCCATTTTATGATAATTACTGATTCCATAAAAGGGAAATCACTCGGTGCAATCGGCGGGAAGCAGAGCAATATATCGCTGTTTTCTTCAACACCCAGTCGCAAATTGGCCTACCGCGCGGGCGCGTGTGGTAAGGGGGGGGGGGGATCGTTTTCACCATTCGCACCGCCAATGCCAATGCTTTACCATTACTCGATAGTTTAAGAAGTCTTTAGCACTGAAGAAACGCCTGTGAGCAAAAGGCATGAACATTGCGTTCACTTATGATTTCCGGACAGGTAATAAGATTTTTTTTTTTGTTCGTTTTCTCTTCAAAGAGATAGACATAGACATACTTAAGATAGTTCATTGGAATGTTCTCAAAGCAAAATTTAATAAACAAAGGACTCTCTCTAATATCTCTAGGCGTTTTCACATAAGCCCGATAAAAATCCAAGCTCGAGATATTTTGTAATTTCCCAAGTCAGAAAATAGCGCGCTATTTCGAAACATCGGGCTGATATGAAAACGCTTACTGTGGTCATACTGAGGAGCCATTTGTGATAAAAAAAAAAGAAACAAGCTGTCAAAGTTCTTTAGCTGCCAGGGCGAGTGCTTTGGAATTATAGATATCGAAAGTAGAGCGCCTAAATATGGGCATGTGCATAGCATAACTATCAGCATGATCAGCGTGGCAGCCCGCGCATGTCTTGAGGAGGATATGGATAGGTTACTGTCATGTTGATTTCAACGTACAGAATATACATTATTGATGTACTTGGTACATGATCGTTGTTGTAGTTATTATAGGTTTTTCCCGACTGATTTCATGGTGTAATGAAGTAAAATCCATTGAAATGTATTTGTAAACTTGCACTATAAATAATGTGCAGTACCGAAATGTATAGTTCACTTTGTTTTTTTCTTGTAGTGTCAAGCCATATCTAGGGATGGGATTCTTTCATTCAATTTTGAAATTGTAAATGTACTTTTCGGCTCCTTTGGGGTTTTACTTGTTCAAGGTTTTGGGATGTTCCAGGGAGTGGTACTATTGTCATTAATTCAAAAATATTGTTGTTTTTTTTATTTCGAAATTATGTGTATAAATGAATGTAACATAAGGACAGCATATTCTGTAGTAATATCAACATCACAAGCCTTTTACACGAACGAATACTGAAATGATTGCTGGATCAGGATTGGGTATATGGCAATCACAAATCGGTCGTTGCCTGTCCTCACATTGAATTCTTTTTTTTTTCCGGAGGGGGGGGGGGGGGGGGGGTCTGTGCTCTAAACTGAAAATTTGTTACGTCAACATCACTGGTCTTTCACAAACAAACAAACACACACGCAATCATCGTATCCAGATGGGGTTTGGCAAACACAAACGGTGACGCAGATCAACTTCAAATCGTCGCAGTAACGAATTACAGTTTATTTCATTATGGTGCCCACTTATGTGCAAGTAACTTGATAAAGATACAATGTACTTTGAACAATATTCGTAACTTGATAAAGATACAACGTACTTCGAACATTAACATTTAGAATGTATCTAAAGTAATACACGATTTTGCATAAAATGGAGCTGGTAAATATAAGTAAATATATATGGAGATTGTGTGAAAACTATGAAAATTGACATTCATACAGAATTGAAAGATTTATTTTCCTCTAGTTATATCGCGTTAAAATGTCAATCATTGATATATGTGCATCCAAAAAATAAAAAAAAAATTATCTTAGATTCGTAATTTTTGCACTTGTCAAAACTTTGACGAAAGTATAATGAAGCAATATTATTTCTCATACGCATTCCCACGTATTTTGATATCATCAACAATGAAATTGATGGATGTGCGATAGGATGAGCTCATCATGAATCCTTAATTTTGGAAAAATATTGAAAAGTGATTCTTAGAATTCTAATCAACAATAGAAGTGGGATGTTTGGCCATTCATTCCCTGCCAGTTTGGGGTATAAGATATCGATGTCCAAAGATCGTCATAGGAACAGAATGGATTGTGCGTGATTATCAGGATTTTTCCCCCGAACACAAGAGATAGGTTAATAAGCGTGCTTACGACATAATCAAGGCATAATATTCACTTCAGTTTTGTCGAGTTTCAAATATAGATACACACACGCACACACACACACACACATCAAACGTCTAATTGAAGGAAATGAATTAATTCAGTTGGGAATGGCGATGAGTTTTCTTGATATTACTTTCGTCTCCTAGTACGCCCTTAACATTGTTTCCGTACCAAACTCATCTCCTTCAAGTGCTTTTCATAATCTACTCTATGTCCCGTTATGAGTCTTTCTGAGATATTCACACATTGTTAATAGAAATAAATTACCTTCGTAATGTATACATAGTATACGTTACGACGAACTGTACAAAATAATATTACAAAGCTCGTACTATATTTTCTGCCCCAAACCTAATTTACACCAATTATTTCGTTAAAAAGATATGACGTAAATATTTTCTAATTCCAGTACTTTAAATGAATGCAGATAGGCTCATCGTGCATTTTAAGTAAAAATTACAATTTTAGTGCTTGATGTAGACCCTTGCATTTACATGAAGTGGAAGTACAAACAATATTGAAATATGGCGTTCAGAGAAAATTTTTTTGAAGTGTGTCAGCACCACACATGCATTTATAACAGTAATATATTTTCTGTCTTTCAAAGTAAATAATTAATTTCGAGTGTGGTACAAATTATTTTCAATATCTACGGCGTGTAGGATTTGAACAAGAAAGCAAGCATTGCTATAATTTTGTGTGTGGGTTATTGACCAAAGTTCGGAGAGAATACAAAGTTATATTCAATATGACAAAATGAACTGCGTTCATTTTGACATTGTGCTTAAAAAGTTACAATTTTATGGAGTTTGCGGAGTTGTACTGTCGTGGTTTAGGAATTATTTATCACATAGACAACATTACGTTGTACATAATGATCTGTCATCTCTGTCATCTAAATTTTAGAGGTTAAATGTGGCGTGCCGCAGGGCTCAATATTAGGTCTACTTTTCTTTTTATTACATATCAATGGCATTGTCCACACGCCGCATATAATCATTACTTCATGTCGATGATGCCAGTGTTTTTCACTCACATTATAGTATCGACACGTTAGTGTGCAGGGTTACCAAATGCATCAAACCTGTTTAAGAATAATAGGTTCTAAATTGTGATGGTCTTATGTGACCCTGTATCACAAAACCAAGAAAGAATCGCCACATAATGTACATTGATGTTTTTTAAGATTCTGAAAGAACAGACTTCAAGCTTTACAATGAACTATAACTCAATACAAATAGACTTTCCTACCCTATCTAAACAATGGAAAACAATTTTAAGTTCTGGAAATGTGTTTACAGGGAAAAGATGCCTTCAAGTAAATTAAGAGTCTATTAAAGTGGTTTATAATCACCAAGCTGTGCTCTGTTCAATGAATGGGAAAAAAGCAACAAAAACATGTTTTAAACCCCACAAAAACCATAATGAGGGGATTATCAAATTAAGATGAAATATTGCACTCTCTGTAAGTACCTTCTATCAATGACTAATGTTAACTGTCAAAGAAGTAACCTCATCCTTTAAAAAGTTGGCAGTGTTGAAAGTGAAGAGTATGCAAATGGTTTTAAAAGAAATGAAATTTGGGCCTCACATAAAACATGCATAATCGCATTTCTCTGTCATGACGTGTTGCAAAAAATTGAAAAAAAAAAAACAATTTCCCCGTCATTTTATGATCACAATCTGAAGTATGGAGTAGAAGACGAATCGCTCTTTCGAAAGACATTACAAAAAACTAATGGTTGCTCAATTTCACCTATTTTGAGTCCTCCCACATATCATTCTACCATAACATCATGTGTTATATTCTAGTGTGGTCTGCAGTTGCGAAGACTGAACTCAGCTGTATTAATTAACTGCAAAAGAAAGCTGTTCGCACCTGTACTGGCTCACAATATCCACCCCGAACAAATTCACTATTAGTAAATGAAAAAAAAAAAAAAAAAGAGAGAGAATATGATTTGATATACACAAATTTCAATGTTCACTTGTTATGTTTTAATCATGTGCGATGTAAGCCGTATATTATGTTTTCTGATTTGAATACTAGAAAAATCAATTTATGTACGATATTATGTGGGCATAGGAATGTCCATATGTACACATTCATACACATATCCGGGTTATACATGCTTGTTTGAATGTGCATTACGTACAAAGTATGCAGAATATCTTCATTAAGGACGTAGCACTTCTAATGTACTGAGGGAAAAACACCCATTGGCTGTCCTAATGTTTTGACTCTGCGCTCAAACTGGTAATATGCCAATGTTGTTCAAGGCATAATTTACCATTTGCAGAAACAAAAAAGTTAGAATGATTTAGTGCTTCGGAATAGTTATATAATGCGAGTTAGGAATAGAAACAGCCAATGTGAAAAAAAAAATCAGTATAATTATCGTTAACTTGTAATGTTAAATATGCAAAATGTGAACAATAGCTATGATAAAAACGTTTTTAGACTAATAAACGGTCTACAGTTACGGCTTATTTAGGAAAAAATAGTGATACCTCCCTGCATTTTAGGTTTTATTGCAATTTTTTATATTGTAGGATGTTTTGTGATACAGCTGACCTACACATATGCATATCAAATGTGATATCTAGAACTTTTCTTTTTTAAATCACTGCTCCAAATAATAACCTGTACCTTTAAATAATATTCGCTGTTGACATTTCTTATATTCACAGCGTTTTACTATGTTGTGCATATCTGTTGAAGTATACCAAACGTCCTTCCTTACGACATTTTGTTATAAAAGATGACCGTACACTTGTTAATTTGACGTATGCACGTTTTTGAAATTACAAGTGATAATTTCAGAAATACGCGGTAGACAAAATGCTGATGCAACACATAATCATAAGCACTCTCTCGTACGTGTAACAAAGTGAAAGTGATGCCAACAAGCTTTTCCAATTCAATCAGTCACAATTAAAGCACGAAGTAGGATGTGAGAAGAAGGCTTGACGAAACCTCAGTTCAAAAAGAAAATGATGACTGCTTCGGTTGCTGCCAATAAAATGTACGCCTACTTGCAGTCCTATCAATGGGTGGACAAAGCCATCACTGATGGAGACCAAGAGTGGCGTGCAATAACGTGGTGCTTGTATTTAAATACTAAATCTTCAGACAAAGGACTTAAAGTGAACAGGATGATAACAGCTCGAATTAACTATCTACTTCAACTCCGAGTCCTCTGACTATAATCATACAAAGCTTGCTGAAAATGAGGAAATGACTCTGTATTAAAAGAACAACGCAAAACAAAACAAAAATAGCGAAAAGATCTAGTTGAAATTCATGTATTGGGAAAAGTCACCGCGATATTCGTACCTTTTTAAATTCTTTATCTTTCAATAGTTTTTCTGTCTACTTTCTGCTCTTTGATAACTATTGTAATGATGTGTATCCAGTGTATGTGTGTGCGCGAGCGCGTGTGTGTGTAGGTGTAGCTATAGGTGTATGCATGTGTCATGATATTTCCAAAGCAACAAGCTGTCAATTACAAGACTTAAAGGCCACATGCGTTACATAAAGTATTTATACGATCATAACAATAACTAAACATGTCATTTGATAATAGACTAGTAGTCACACCAAGACAAGTAGCAAAGCTGGATATTAGTAAGATATCAGTTGGAGATTTGGAAGTTAAACCATCGACTTCTGTGAAAAACCTGGGTGTATGGCTTGATTCTCGTTTAAACATGGAGAAGCATATATCAACCACATGCAAGTCTGCTTTTTATATGTTGCATAACTTGCGTCACATTCGTAGATATTTGAGCCAGGAAGACGCTGAAACTCTTGTTCACGCATTCATTAGCAATAGGCTTGACTATTTGTAATGGGCTATTGTTCGGTTTACCAGATTCACAGATAACCAAGCTTCAGCGTGTGCAGAATGCATGCGCGAGGCTTGTGTCCAGTTCGTCAAAATTTTCACATATTACACCTGTTTTGATGAAGTTACATTGGTTGCCAGTAAGACGGAGAATTGTATTCAAAATTTTGATACTTGTTTATAAAGTACTACATGGTCAAGCACCTGGTTATTTATCAGAATTGATATCAATGAAATCACATTCACATTCTCATAATTTACGAAGTACACAGGATAAGTTGCTTCTAAAGCAATCTCACTTAAAAACGAAAGTAACTTTGGGGAATTGTGCCTTCAGCTGTGCTGCTCCAAAACTTTGGAATAAATTACCTGAGAAACCGAGGAAGGCATCATCACTTGCTGTCTTCAAGTCTTTATTGAAGACTTACCTTTTTTCAGAAGCCTTTGATTAATTTGTTATCTATTTTTCGTGTGTCTAATCAGTAACAATGTTAGGAGCTCTGTTACATCACAGCGCAGTAGAGTATATTTACATAGTAGCTGCGCTTTACAAATTTGTCTAATTAATTATTATTATTATTATATGGACAAGATATCAGTCGGACAAAACTACAATGTTTCGAAGGGCTTCTCAATTCAAGATCTGAGAAACCAACACTAAACGAGCATAAAAATTGTGAATATAAATGAATTGCAAGTACAAAATAAGTTCCATAATCATCGATGTTGTTATTCACAAAGGTGAGTCTTAAGTTTCTTTAAGAAAGTGTCAGGGAGGTTGAGCCTTACATTCCACATACTACATACAAGTAAGGAAAGAATTCCACAGGAAGAGTGTTATTGTATTCTTCGTATTGCAATGTTTGAAAACTCTGACCTTGGACGACATGTTGCAAACACTACTATATTCGTAATACTGCATATTAGGTATTTCTATGAACTCTTTATAGCGCTGTTCCTTTTCACTGACTTGTGAAGGTTCAACATTAATGTATAATAAATGATTTTCAGACGCATATGGGTGGTGTGAAGTGTTCTTGTGATACACGGCATATTTTGACAGGAACTTCTGCGATACATATGAATGAATATACTGTACATATTTCTTAACATCTTTTAGTCACATATAAACCAAATAGGGGGTTACATGAAGAAGAGGTTAGCATATTCCTCGTAAATTTCATCAAATTGTCTTTACTCCCATTTACACATATTTCAATTACTCTGATTCAATTCGGATTTCAGTTTCTCTTCAACGAAACAAAGCTGACAATGCAACACGACATTTGGACAGATGAACACCGAAAAAATATATTTGCTTTAATGCAGCAGCTAATGCAGCAGCTTAGCTGAAGATGTAAGGATTTAATTCTCTCTTCGGCTGTCCCTTTTCGAGGGTCCAAGGGTGAGGGAGACATAAAAGACTTGGAAAACAAGTTTGACCTTTGTACAGTGCACTCCCGTTATAAAGAAATGCTCGGAACCGGCAGTTTTCTTTCGTTATAACCGAACAAATGCAATATATATAACAAAAACAAGAAAACCACGCATATAAATTACTGTTTATTATATTCTGTTTGTTGAATACTCATCACAGGCCCCCTACACTGGAAATCTATGTGAAATGGGATGATATCTTTTTAATTTCGTTTAAATATTTCATTTAAAAGACAGCATAAAGTTGTTTGTATTGTCACACATGTATAGAAAATGATGGTTTAGGATTCGGTTATAGTTGGCTATTCCAAAGGTTCGTTTCTTACTAATATTCGTCACTCCGAAGGCTCCTAATTCCGAAGTTTCACCATTCCCGGGATTCCGAAGGTTTGTTCATCTGAAGCCTCCCTCTTTCAAAGATTCCTTATTCCGAAAGTTCATAATTTTAGATAGAAAAATATTGTTCGTTTTCCGAAGGCTCGTTGATCGGAAAATGAACATTTCATTTCCATACTAACGGACATTCAAGGTGTAACAGATTCTGTGTGTTTTGTAGTAAAAAAATTTCGGAACAATAAAACGAATAGTTATCTAATTTCAAATGATAACTCAAATTCCCCTATGAAACTGTGCGTGATACACAGAGCGAACACACAGTGATGTGAAGCGTTCGCCCATGCTGAGACGCTATAAATGCTTGTTCTGCTACGTATTGTCGAACGCGATCCGTATTTCGTTATAACGAAGCACATTTCTTTTGTTTTTCTTTGTCAGTGGCGCTCGGAAAAGACTTCTTTATAACGAAAAGTTCGCTATAACCATGTTCGTTATAAGCGAATCTTGTACCATAGACTTTGATTGCGATGATTTTGGGACCAGAAGTTTTACTTTGTTACAACGAAATTTCGTTATAACCGTGTTCGTTTAACAGGAGTGCACTGTATATCATGGATCAGTAGGCCTATGGATGCAAACTGCGGTTACTTGTCATGTCAAGGAATAATTTCAAGGTATAACTGTGACCCTTCATTGTCATTCGCATTGTTTTGTGGTAGAGATACCGACACTTCTTGGCCATTGTTGCGGGGTACATTGACATACAGAGTAGGCTGGAGGTCAACAAATCTACAGCTTTGATGATCAGTGTTGCTGATAATGGATGCGGTATTATTGATATGGTCGTAGTGCACAGTTGACTCTGGTGAGTTGATTGCCCCCCCTTCTAGATGTATCACTTTCATAAATGGGGCAATCACTTTTATAAATCTTTGATTCGTACACTGCAGGGATTCTCGGAGATTTCAAATCGGGTAGGCCTTGGTCAGGTGCGTTAGTCTCTTCATGGATAGAATGAGTGTTGTCATATCCAACATTGGACTCCATCCTATTATTCTCAGTCCCTTGCACGTTTTGGGAGTCAAACTTGAGCCTGACGGGATAGAAAACATGAAGAAGACATTCTGACATAAGTAAAGCTATTATAAGTGACTGGGGCGGAGAGGCCTTTGATCAAAGACTGTCTGAGTACCTTTACAAAACCATATTATTTTGTTTTACATACACTAAACGAAACTTGAAACAAAACTGCACTTCTTTATATTATATACATCAATATAAATGAAAGCAAAATATGTGTACAGATCCTCTACTGTTATAGATTATAAGAGGAAATCCCTGATCTCTGCAAATGTTATTGCAAACCACTAAAATAAGCTATATCATTCATACTAGATTGTGTAGGACAACATTGCAAATAAGGGTTTAAGTGAAAATTTGTTTACCTGTTATCCTTGCAAAGAAGAAAGCATGCGATCATGAAGATGATGATGATAATTACACAAATACCCAACAGCACGCTTAATGAAACCGTTGTCCTTACAAAGAGATTTTTGCAGAGGTCACAATCCCCTACAACGACAAAATGTAAGTATCGATTACGTATACGTTCATGCTCCAAGTCATGTCTTACTCATCCTATCGAATGCAATGAAACAGGAATGTAAAAATATGATAAACATTTTGTCCAAATGTTATTTTCTTTTGTTTATAACAACATTTATACATTATACATACACAAACACACACACATAATAGTAATATATATATATATATATATACATATATACATTTACATATGTTTATTTATCATACAAATATGTCACTAAAATTCGTATCTCTCTAACATAAAGCGACATCTTTACCTTGGGTTTCGGGGCCTTCTACGTAATCTGCAACGAAATATAATACAAAAAGTGCAGTTAGTCGCAAGCAACTTTTTGTAGCCTGTGATATATATAGCGAGTTACCCGTACCTCGTCAGGGGCCCGAATATCGTCACCCTGCGTAAAATTGCTACAAACGCACTGAACAAAATTTATGCCCGGGACTGCCCGGGACAGTACGCTTGAAAGATTTCATGTTTACCACAACCAAGCAACCCGAGGTGAAAATCGAACAGTTTTTCTTAAAAATCTTACATTTATGCAATGAATACGTGTTATCAGTATCATCACGGTCACCCGCACACGTCTTTCACGTGTTTGGTCTATGGGAGCGTGGGGTTGCGAGGTGCGGGCCCCTTCCTTAGCGCACATGAATTCCGCTTGGTTCGCGTTTGACGACGATAGCTGCAAATTTCCGGTATCAATCATTGAACTTGTGATTGCACTTGAATCTTCAGCATCTTCCCTTCATGTAAGTGGGACTTCATAGAATTTTAGTTACGTAGTGTGACTGAAACGTGCATAAACATTAACTATGGCGAGTTGCTGGTCACTCAAGCACACAGAGAGAGGCTGTCATATCTGAGTCAAAATCGGAATGTGATTCATTATTACTTTGTAGTATTTTATCTGCGTGTTCTCAATAGATAAATAGTCTACGTAGATACATACAATTTCACATCAATATGCCTTATATTTTTTAATCTTAACACACACACACACACACACACACATTATATACATGTATATTCATAATAGTTGTATGTGTACACGTCCTCAATGGTGAAAGGCAGGAATAAACCCCTGGTGCAATCGGTATCACATCGACAACTCTTGAAGCTTTGATAGCTATCGAAGTGTTTCTGAATTAACTGGCCAATTAAAAGCCATGTATGTTATGTAACATACCTGACGGAGTAGTTTCTGCCCCTATTTCGGATAAAGATATAAAACAGAATCACATCGTTTATGATTACTGAGTGTCCGTGTACAAATAATGCATGAGTGTTAATGAAATCAATTAGATGTAGCAATTATTAGCAAACTGGATAATTGCAAGCAAAAGTTAATTTCAATACCTGACATTCCAATTATTCTTCACTGGTCCAGGGTGACAACTTCCACTCCCTTACAAGAGTATCTCATCCCAATTCATGGAGTACATAAGCCCTATAGCAGTCATGCGAAACACGAACCTCCCCATTCGGAATTTTATGAGACTGCTGCTGTACTTAGTGTGTGCGTGCGTGTGTTTGTGTGTGTGTGTGTGTGTGTGTGTGTGTGCGTTTCACCTTGTTCGTCACATAAAGGTACTAGGGTGTTTGACCATCTTATCTGAGGCCTGTTACCTTTGTGACACATGTAAATTTGATTACACATCACCTCAGGGTTTTTTTTTTTCCATTCCCCATTTCCCCTTTCTTCATTTTGTAAAATTTTCAACTTTTTTAATCGTTTAATCGTTAGGTGCATTACTGAAGAGCAACATATGCTTTTACTCACCAACTTCTTCCTCCACACAAGATGGAAGCGTTGAGTTCCAGCTTGGTTTGTACGGTGCCTGTCCAGGGACGCACTGTATAGTTTGGCTTCCTTCAAGGATATAACCTTCGTTACAGGTCACGGTTAGTGACGAGCCGAGGTACATACTGCCATTCGGAGACCAATGTCCATGCTGCACTTTGCCAGGATGGTTGCAAAAGCCGACAGAGGCTTGGTTGCGAAAGCGAATGTACATTATTCTGGTTATTTCGCTAGGACATAGATTTCACTATGTGTATTGTCATTCGTGACTAGTTATATCGCATTGGAGGAAAGTGACACACTTAAGTGACAAACTTAAGAAACCCTTAAAGGAAAAATCATACGCGATTACAACAAACAAACAAACAAATAAACAAAAGACAGTTTAACTGTTACTTAATTGTTATGGTACGTTGGGCTAAGCTTTGATGTTGGATGCCTCTTATACGCACAATAAGCAATATCTCATGAAAATTAATGAATTCCGCACGTTAAGGAGGTGTGCAAGTGCGACTATGTTCATTTGGAAATAGTTGGACATTGTTTCTCTTAAATATCCGGATTTCCTTCACCGGCTGCTGTGCTGCAGGATAGGGATGTAGCAACTGTAATAAACTTGAACGCAATTATAATAGTACGGCTGTATGTATGAATCTTTATGATTTAAGTTGCACGAAATTCCACGATATGTGTGAACATCGGTAATTCTGTGGGGTTGAATTCTGATTCTAAATAAGGCTGTTACAATAATGGTGTCTTATAGAAAGCCATATTATACCACTGTAGAGAGAGAACCAGGTTGGATTGCCAGCAGCTCCACCACACCGTTCATCCGTGTTTCCGGGGCATGTGCTGTTACACCTTTCTTCATCCACTCCATCCGCCGAAGCGGTATCTATGAGGTCTTTTCCTTCAGTGGTATTAAGACAGTAACATTCATCTCGTTGGATTACGAAATAGCTTTTCTTCTGCTCTCTACAGGCCTCGAGGCATTCTTCAATCGATGAGATGGCCGTCGAGTTCCGTAGAATAAAGAGACTCGCTTTAGATCCGGTAATCTCATAGCAGCCTTGGTATCCAGGCCCTAGAAATCATGTTCAAAAGACAATTAGAGTGGTAGAGAGAGAGAGAGAGAGAGCTACTTAATTGTACAATATACCTATCATTTTAAATTTAGATGTAATTTTTTAAATGCTACATACAAAGTCAATGGTGCTGAGTGTTTTTTTCCTTCTTCTTCTTAAAAGCACCCAGTCACTGTTTGTTGTTGTTGTTGTTGTTGTTGTTTGAATAGGGAAACGTATTTGGTATACATCGCTAAGATCAAGAGTTCTATGTGTAGGTTTATTAGAGTTGCATTACGTTCATATATATAAGACGGCCTCATCCACGTCAAGCTCTGCCTATGATGACGGTCCCCTGTATTGATTTATCCTTTGTTCACATATGAATACAGTATGCCTTAACATATTGCCTTGATTCATACGACTGATGTTGTTATGAAATTGACAATTTATGTATTGATTTGTATGTAACGGTCTCTTTTTTTTTGCAAACCCTGTATCATTTTGATATCATTTTGTTTTTCATTTCCTATTGAAATTGGAAAAAAAGGAATAAAACTAAACCAAACCAAACTTACGATGGCACGTTGCTTTTGCGATGCTTCCAGAAGAACAAACGGTAGAGGTTGAAGAACATTCCTGTAAAATTTTCACATCTTTGGTAGATGTGGGATTATGAGAAAAGCAGACCAACTTAAATGCCTGAATTGGGAACAGCATGTAAACAGTATTTCATTCTTATTTCCATTTGATATGAAAGGCACAGGAAGCATTTATCTTTGATAGTCAACAAAGATTTTTTTCTTAACTTGCTATTAATTCATCCTTATTGACTCTTAACAGTTAGTTGAAAAACAATAAAACAATAGCAACAATTGTGAATTTAATGAATTATTGAAAGTGAATTGTTCATGCACAACATTACTACTTCGATTTGTCCTGTTCATTAGTCTCGAATTTTACTTCAATATGCACGTTTTAATTTGCTCTCAATAGGGTGCCAGAAGCATGAATTATGAACAAACCATCCGTCCAGCATCCATCCACTCGGATATCGGATCACGTTTTGTGAAAACCAGTTCTGTGGGTTTCTTTGGTAGGAACCTACAGTATGACCCAGGAATGGAAGATGAGGGATGGTTGCGCTGACTTTTTTTTTTTTTCGGGCAAAAGGTCAGAGAACTTTGGTTTATACAGTCACATTTTATTTGTAACGTGTCCATGTTTTCTGTGAATTTTGGCAGACAAGGTAGAAATTAATGAATAATTGCATGTACATGAAGTAGCAGCATAGGGACGCCCGCTTTGGCGTTAGCATGTCATTCTAGGCTGAAGTCCCTGTCGTTTGGATAGACTTGACATTTTCCAGGCATATAGCGTTACAAAATTTGAAAATGAATAAACTATTAGCTGCCTGGCGTAAGAGCTGATATCTTGCCCCGTTTTATCAAAAGATAAATTTCACGTTAAGCCAAGATAATCTATGATTAACTTCTCATATCAACTCTAAATCCACTTAATCTATGATTAACTTCCAAGTTAACTTGAAGTCCGTTTTATCAAGACACCCACAGTTGGAAAAAAACTTTAACTTCCTCCAAAATCAACATATTAGTTTTCTCAACCGCTCCAAATCCATGATTAACTTAATAGTTGATAAATATTAACTTTAAGTAGAAACAGTCTAGGTAGACTTAATTGTAAGGCAATTTACAGAAGAAAGATGACTGTCACACTTTCCTAGTCTAGCTGGGGTCTTGTCACAAATGTTTGTCTGTTAACTGCTCACCTTTCTCTAACATTTAGTTGCGGGTTTTTTTTTCTCATGTAATTATGGTCTTTTCCTTGCATGTATAGTATTCACGAACGCCACGCATTGCTTACGCGACTGCTGGACGCAAACTCCCTAGACAGCAGTCTCAATTCCAGCCTGCGCGCCCGGCGCCTCGGCCCGCCCGCCCTCCCGCCAATCAAGCCATCGCCAGCAAGGGCAAGTAACCGAGTACTGTAACTGCAACCGCGTCTGTGTGCAATGCATATGATCTTGCCAGAGAACCCATTTGCGAGGAAACCAGTGATTTCTGACGTGCGTAGGCCTACGTAGAGCTAGTTCGTCAATAGATACTAATTAAGAGTTAGTAGTCCTATACAGAAAATAAAGAGCTTAATTCTATAGCACCGAGTACGACAGTAACTTGAGATCTATACTAACCAGTAATAGGCTTAACGTTAGGCCTAAGTAACGTTCAGCGAGTCGTTTGTACTTACCGTAACACGTACTGCAGATGAGAGCGTCTATGATCTCGTTTACACCGACTTTTGGGCCGGCCCAAAAGTCGGTGTAAACGCACTCTGGCCCAAATGCGGTACCAAATTTGGACCCGCATTTGGACAAGCTCCGGAGGTTGTCCTGGGCCGGCCCTGGGCCGACCTATTCTCGGTGTAAACGCACGCTGGCCCAAATGCGGTACCAAATGCGAGTCCCGCTTCCTTTCCGCAGCGATCGTGACGTAATTGCCTAATGTTATGAGTGCTTATATCGTGCATGCTGTCTTGTCTTTCTTGTCTTGAAGGAGCGGAGAATTCTGTCCTGCAATGTCTCACAACGTTTCATCTCTGTATTTTTTTTTCCTCACTCCAGAAAATTTGTGCATAGGTAAGGATGGTGAGAAACTGTGAAATTGATTTTTGTTAGGTAGTGGCGGTGATGTGACGTTATTTGTGATTTGAATTATCCCAAAATCCATGCTCTGTGTCGGACAAAATAGTCATTACATTCCCAGGTATGCAGTTTCATGTTAGTAAAAGTGATCGTGACGAAGATAAAAATAATTTTGTGTAACGTTAGGCCTATGCTCCTGACCTGATTGAGGTTGGATGAAACCGCGGCTTACAAACCATAGGTCTAGAAGGATTACGAATAGTGACATTTTAAAATGATGAAAAAAAAAATGTTTAGGTCTAGGTGCTATATGCTAGAACGTCAGTGCTAAAATTGAGGATTGACTTTCCAAGCCACTCCAATCAATTTCGATAGATTTCTATGTAGACTAGAGTATATTTCTATGAGCAGTTAACCAATGGAAAACGAGAAGTTTTACAGCAAAAAATAAATAGAATAATGAAATGAAATAAAAAATAAATAAATAAAAATTCTATGGAGATGGAACGCTTTCATGCCCTTCCTTGACAAGCTAGGGCTAGATGAATACAGAAAACTGTATTCAGTCCTTGTTGCAAATGATAATTTCATTCCTGCAGGAAGACCTCAGTCTAATAAAGTGTATGAATTCTTCATTAGGAATTTTTCATTTTAAGAAAACAGCGGTTTTTATCATGTTTGTGTGTGTATGTGTGTTTGTGTGTGCGTGTGTGTGTGTGTTGTCTTGTCTTGTCTTGGTTGAGTCGGCATACGCAGAGTAGCTGTACTCCGCCAACTTTACCTACTTGTTGTGGTCGGCGAGCAAGGCGAACACTGTTTACTAGGCGTTTTTATTCGTTAATTTTGCAATTTGAATGAGTCCAGGGAGTTTGTTTTAGATAAATATTTAATCTGCCCCCAGATCCGAATCGATACAATAGAGGTTCGAACACGTTCACAGAATGGCATACGTACACAATACACATTTCCCGCGGGCGCGCTCCAATGAAATCATTGTTAACATGCAAAGCGCCGCTACCGTCAGAATATTTATATATAGGTCGGCCCAAATTCTCGGTGTAAACGCACACCGAGTACCGCAATTTGGGCCGGCCCGGGCCGGCCTAAAAGTGGTCAGGCGGTGTAAACGGGGTCTATGTCTAGAATTTCGACATGTTGATGTAGACTCGTGATCTACTTTTTACAAAGCCGATCTGCGCCGTAGAGGTAAAAACAAGCTACTGTAGTCACCACACTCTCACAAGTTTCCATAATCCTACACGTAAACACACAGGTTGAAACGATGCATAGGCATGGGCGTAAATCCCGGGGGGGGGGGGATGGGGGGATATATCCCCCCCCCCCCCCACTTTTGAAGGAGGGGGGTGGCCTGTACAAATATCCCCCCCTGAAATTCTCCCAAGAAAAAAATGTAGGAACAAAAAAAAAAAATGTGGTGGTATTGATTTCAGCATGATGGATTATTGCATAGCCTAGGCGGAGAATGCAGTTATTGTCCTTGTAATTTGCTGTTAAGCTAAACGTATGATGATGCAGCGAGATAATTGTCTTTGCCAAGCGATACATCTGATGCGGCGAGACTACGAACAGTGGACGCGTCTACCGCGTCCGCTAGGCGCCACGATCGGTGGCAGTTTTTTTTTTTTCCGTGTAAGAAGACTGCCACCGATTCAAAAAAAAAGAAAAAAAAAGAAAATAACGACAAACAACTGGATCATAGGCGGTGTATTCGCGCGCATCCACTGTTCGTAGTCTCGTCGCATCAGACCAGCTGCATCCCCACCTAGGTTATAGGCTACATACTGTAATGCATGAGCCATGACGTTCGCACGCCCGCCTCGTGACGAGAGCATACTGCAATGTGGATTGAGTGAAAGCAGCAACATTAGTAGAACACATCAGTGAAAGTTTGAAGAAAATCGGACAATCAATGCAAAAGTTATGAATTTTTAAAGTTTTGGTGTTGGAACCGCTGGGCGAGGAGACTACTAGAGGTTATGACGTATGAGTGGACAACAATACCAAGAAAATATAAAGAAAATTCTACAAAAATCCATTTTTCATGAAAATTACAAATTCCATCAACTTGATATTGACATATGTTAGGTTTAGCAATCATTCCCCCTGCTTTCTGAAAGAGGTTGGTCCATTGCTCTTTCATAATTCTAGAAAAGTGAATTTTTGTTGAATTTCCTTTATATTTTTTATATGAATGGTGTTTAAATGGTAATTAATAAAATATACAAAAGAATCTTTAGAAAAAATCTCAGGAAATTATTCAAATTGTCGGCATCATATGCCCCATTATGTTTGAACTTTCAAAGGCTACAGTATGTTAACAACTGATAGACCTGAGCTTCAGAAGTGCTCTGATATGTAGGCCTATGTTGCGAGATTTATAGTTAGTATTCATAAACGTTGGGTTGTCTTCAATTAAAGTACGGTTTGCTTAATCTATTCCTGTGAGGTAACTGAAGTTAAAAGGTAAAATTTCCTTCAATAGGAGATGAACTTTCAATGAGGTTTTCAATCTCCGCCTATACGGTCCTTATATAACCTTGCGTTTCTGATAATGTTTATTGTTTATTCTCCAAAGGAATGGGGTTAGACATAAAAATAATATTCTACATGGTCGATTGGAATTACGGAACATAATTATGTTATAAGAGTCCACAAAGATTGTCATAGAGACACATACGGAGAAACTAGAAATGTCGCTACGGCGACTGATGCCTCCGCCATAATGCATGATTCTCCCAATAGGCGTATAGTACAATGTCTTCACAATGTGTGATCCATGACAGTTTCACATAACTGGTAAAATATTGATATGACAGGTTTGTCAGAAATGACTTGAATGTTCACTTTCCTTGAACTGGCTTTGCTATAATTGTCGAAGAGTGCAGGTACACATATTGGGGGAATTGAGAATTTTTACTTGAATTCTGACGGACCATTTTATAAGTTTATGCATTGAGTAATTTCCAAGGTATGAAGAAAGAGTGTAATTACAGTACAAAATAGATTTTTTTTTTTTTTTTTGGGGGGGGGGGAGGGCATTGAAACCTGGCCTTTGACCCTTAACCTTTGACCTTTGACATTCTTGCTGGAAATTTCCTGGAGAATGTCCATTAGGTAATGCATGTATTATTAAGTTTGAAAACTAATAATGCAAGCATTTCATATACTAACATATGAGGGAAATAGTAAAATATTGAGGAGTTGACCTTGACCTTTGACCCCATGACTATTGACCTTTGACCCCTAAATTCCCTAGATAATCTCTGCCAGTCAGTACATGCATATGTACCACGTTCCATGAAGATACATCGAATTGAACCATTTGTGAGAAAAGTGATATTACAACATTTTCACCTAACCTTTGACCTTTTGACCTTTGACCTTATGACATGAAACTCTCTCTGGAGAATCTTTATGCAGTAGTACATGTCTACACCAAGTTTCAAGAAAATACCTTAGGGCATTGCATAGATATTGGGGGAAATAGCAGCATTTTTAGCATTTGACCTTGACCTTTTGACCTTTGACCTCTTGTCAATGTCACTAAAATCTAATCAACTAATTGTCCCATCATACATCATCTTTGGACCAAATTTGGTGAAAGCTGCTTCATCCCGTTTTGAGTTATCACGTAAACAGACAATTCAGGATTTGACCTTGATCTTTGACCTTTGACCTCAGTCCGATTTCACTAAAAAACTAATCAAGTAATTGTCCCATCATACATCATCCTCCGACAAAGTTTGGTGAAATTTGCTCGATCCAGTCTTGAGTTATCGCGTAAACGGATACAATTTCATGATTTGACCTTGACCTTTGACCTTTGACCTTTGGCGGATTTCACCCAAAATCTAATCAACTAATTGCCCCATCATACTTATACTTGGACCAAGTTTGGTAGAATTCAAGTCAATATTACTCAAGTTATCGCGTAAACGAAAGCGGACGTACGTACGTACGGACGGACGGACGGACAACCCGAAAACATAATGCCTCCGGCACCACTTCGTGGCGGAGGCATGAAAACTGTGCTTGTTTGTTTAACCTTGTTAGGTGATCCGAGTATCCTCTCGGATCACGTTCTGTATCTGTACTGATTCTTTGTTTTTCTTCTTCTTTTTCTTTTTTCTCCTCAAAAGTTGTGCAGAGGTTAGCTCAGAAAGTCCTGTTCCTATCAATTTCAAAATTATACCATGTATGTATCATGTCCCAAAGACGACAGCGCAAGTAAAATCATAGTGATCAGTCGACCGTGACGTCACTATGACGTCATTATATGAAAACACATTTTCATGCATATCTCATTAATGGAAAGGAATTTTTCAATGAAATTTACGTCACATATATTTCAAGTCAAGCGCATTCTATTCAAATATTCAGAATTCATATTCACCCTTGAAACGAGCGCGTACGCGCGTGTTGAAATATTTACATGCTCCAATCGAGCTCAAATTTTTTTTTGCACACGTTTCAGACCATTTTGAGCATTTCTTGAAAAATTGAAAAAATTTGACGGACGCGTTCGCGCCCGCACATATACGCACGCACAGCTCATATGCAATAGAAAATTCCCGTTTTTTTACACTTATCGGATGCCTGAAATGTCAAGGAATATTTCTACCAAGTTTCAAGTCAATCCGACTCAATATGACGTCATACGGGCCCCTCAAAGTTGAAATTACGCGCGCGCGTCAATGGCGATATACAGTGCAACTATGCCAAAAAACCGCCAATTTTAAATCCGATTTTACTCGTCAGGATGGACGGTGACCCCCCCCCCCATTTTCTTTACATATTCTAAAAGCTGATGAGTTGTACATGTCATTTCATGGGTTGGCAATGCTGGCAAAATGATTAAAAGATATCAAATTTCTTAATAAAGTGAAAAAAAGTAGATTTTCAAAATGACGTCATCAAATTTCAAGTTCACTCGAGCGTATCTCACTTATCCTTTGCCAATTTTCACACAAATTTCAGTATGTTGTAGCTTATTAAATTTTCTTTCATTAATATGATAACAGCATTTTGATTGGATGAGGGCATCACCTCGTAAAAATGTATTCAAAGTAATCTTGTCAAATTTGACCAGTTTACGTGTTATCTCTATGGGAGTGCAGTTTTTCTGGAAATGAAAATTGAAATGACTATCTTTCTCGAGCACTATCTCACTTATGCTTCGGTAAATTTCTCTAAGCTTTTAATATGTTGTATCTGAGACGTAGGGCTATCGTGGATGTGCCCTTCATTTTTTCATACGACGTCGGCATCACGTCAAAAAATTTGGTTGAAATTAAAGCTTATCTTCGATGTATTGAGATATTTCTTCCTTTCTGCAACTTTCTTTGCAATAACTCAAGAAAAACAGCCCCTATCACCCCCATATTTTGCACATGTTTAGCTCATGTTACGTACATTATTTCATAAAATAACTACTTGATCGGACACCATCTTGGGTATGTAAATTAGGGTCAAAGGTCATAAATGTTTCATCCTGTATCTTGGTGAATACTTGTCCTTTCCCATATTTTGCACACGCAAAAACCATTTTACAAGAATCATTTCACAAAATAACTTTTTTTTTTTTTTGCTAAGATGTCATCTTTGGTGTGCAAAATGGGGTCAAAGGTCAAATATACTTCATTCTGTATCTTCGTTAGTGCATACGGAATTCGGTACCAAAGATGGCAGGTCTGACTCCCTTTTCTAAATGAGACTCCAAACATCACATGGCCAATGTCCCCTCAACACAGATGAAACCTGTATGGTCATGCCTATTGGGATCAGGACTCAAATCATTGATTTCCCAATAGATCGGATCACCTAATTTGTCAGTGTTGACAAATTCCGAGTCTAGTTTGCTTTGTTACTGTTTTATGTAACGGTTTTTAACACATAATGTACAAAACTGATCTCGCGGAATAAATTTATTCAAGTGAGTAAGACTATATATATGAAGAGTTTGTTTGCAAAAACCGATAAGTCCATATTTGTCAAATGGAGATATTTGCGATTAAAGGTCAAGAAAAATAAAGAGAATAATAAGAAATTTTTTGCTTCTTTTGACCATAACTTCAAAAATATACCTTTATATGTAGTGACCAATATATCATTTAAAAGGTTTTTTTTTGTACTTTATGACAGAGACCGTACTTCAAAATCTTCAAAAATGGACTTATCGGTTTTTGCAAACAAACTCTTCATATATACGTATTCACCTTTATCCAGCAATTTGTTCTCAATAGTGTTTTGATCAGAGGAAAACTAGTGTGTTTGTTGTCGCATGTCACAAGTTATCCCGGGTTACATGAAGAGCTGTCACTATACCTTGCCACTACAACTCGACTTCTGCGGAAACCGTTCTTCGTTATTATTCCAAGTACCATTATATCCCCCCCCCCGAAAAAAAAAAAGCGCAAGCGCGCGAAACCGAGCGTTTTAAAAGTTCAATCGTGGGCAGTGGATGAAGTTGGGGGAGACAAATCATTTTGTCCCCCAAGCAATTGCAATTCCCGAGATGAGGACAAATCTCGAACTTTCTTTATGGAAAATTGGACAACTACCGCCAGAATTATGCACCGGATCGCTGAATTGCAATCATAAATATGCAAAAGCTACTAGGTCCCTTTCGATAGACTTTGTACACTTTTTAGATTGACGTTTTATTTCCTTATATTTATCAAAGAGTGTGCAGCAGATCTTTCACTTACAAAAGCTCCCTCGTATGCAGAGGCGTCGATGGAGGGGGAGGGGGATGGTTCCCCCATAAAAGTATTGGGGACAAACAGATCATTTTGCTCCTCCTCGTAACTCCCGAGATGTGGAAATGTTCTTACTTTTTTTTTTTGATAGAAGACTGTCTAAATATTTCACCCAAAGATGGCTGAATTTCAATTCTGAAAATACAAAATCTCCTTCGCTAAGAGGGGGATAGGCCTAACCCATCCCATACCCTCCCCGTTCAATCATTTCTACTTGATACACTTTGATTGACAGATTTCAAAATGTTTCATCCAAAGTGTGCACCAGGTCTGTTACTTCAGTTTAAGGAAATGCAAATGTTCCTTGGGTGGGAGGAGATATCTAGATACTTTCAATTAATGGAGGATCCCTCCCCCCCCCCCTAAAAAAAATAGTATACACTTCTGGGATTGAAAAATTTGTTGCTGCCGGGTAATTACCAGCAGTTGCGCCCGGTGCGCCTCCCCCCTTATTTTTCAAAGCGAAAAAAATGTAGCTACAAACGGCAGTTTTGGGACTGTAAGATGTCAAAACTTTCAAGCTCGCTCGCATCAGGGAGGTGGGAAGAGAAACACCTCCCTGCTCGCATTTAATCGTTATGTCATTCTCCTGATGTTGCTGCAATTGCCAGCAGTTGCGCCCGGCGCGCCCCCACCCCCTTAATTTCCTAAGCGAAAAAGGTACAGCTACAAACGGCAGTTTTTGGACTGTAAAATGTCAAAATTTTCAAGCTCGCTCGCTTCGCTCGCTCGCATTGAATCGTCATGCCATTCTCCTGATGTTGTTGCCGGGTAATTACCAGCAGTTGCGCCCGGTGCGCCCAACCCCCCTTATTTATCAAAGCGAAAAAGATGTAGCTACAAACGGCAGTTTAGGGACTGTAAAATGTCAAAATTTTCAAGCTCGCTCGCATTTAATCGTTATGTCATTCTCCTGATATTGCTGCCAGTAAAATCATGTCAGCAGTTGCGCCCGGTGCGCCCCACCCCCCTTAATTTCCTAAGCGAAAAAATATAGCTACAAACTGCCGTTTTGGGACTGTACAATGTCAAAATTTTCAAGGTCGCTTGCTTCGCTTGCTCGCATTTAATCGCTATGCTATTCTCCTTATGTTGCTGCCGGGTAATTGCCAGCAGTTGCGCCCGGTGCCCCCCCCCCCCTTAATTTTCAAAGCGAAAAAATGTAGCTACAAACGGCAGTTTGGGGACTGTGAAATGTCAAAATTTTCAAGCTCGCTCGCTTCGCTTGCTCGCATTTAATCATTATGTCATTCTCCTGATGTTGCTGCCAGTATCAAATTGCCAGCAAATGCGCCCGGTGCGCACCCCTTAATTTCCAAAGCGAAAAAATAAATATATATATATATACATTGTAGCTACAAACGGCCGCTTTTGGACTGTACAATGTCAAAATTCATGATCGCGTTCATGATCTTCAGTGTAAGAATTAAGACAAGAAGTTTCTCTAAATGATACCATTTTATAGGCAAAACTGTTCAATAATAATCTACATAAAATGTACTGCTACCTTAAACATGTTGGACTGTTTCAAGTCGATAGAACAAGCAAAAAAAATGAATCAAATTGCACCATTTACAACATCAATATGGAAAAAGTTCTCACTGTGGAAGGGGGAAACCCCCTCCCACACCCTCCCCCCTCGCTCGCATCACTCCCTCGCATCTAACCGCTCCCCCTAAGATCAAATCCTGGCTACGCCGGTGATAGGCCCCACTTTTTAGTAGGCCTTCACAGTGATGTCGCACAGGCGGAGCAAGAGCTGAAATACCACGATGTAGTCATTCAATTATCTATGAATATTTCTTTTTCTTGCTTGTTTTTTTTTATAGGAAAAAAATCCCAAATTTCACCAAAAGTGTGCACCAGATCGCTGAATTTGAGGTCTGAAAATGCCAAATTTTCCTCCCCCAGGCCGCTCCGCTCCGAGTCCCTCGCACAGATATTCGAACTCAAAGTCCCTCCCCTACCCCCCATCATTAAAACGGAACGATGCCCCTGTGGTGATTGCTTCATTGACTTAAATCAAGAAAATTGAAGAATACTATTAATAGCTACAGGAAAATATCTGCTACGTTATTCAAGAAATGGATATCCTTATTAGCATTTTATTGAATTTATTTCGGGCATTATTCAGGGCTGCGCTACGTTTTTGAAAGGGGGGGGGGGGGCAAAATCGCCTGTCAGTCAAGAAGAAAGAACATCAAAAGACAAGAGAAACAACAACAAAAAAGTCTTCATACTTTTAAAGTCTGATTTTCCGCCGAAAGTCGGCTGACAAGAAAAACAAACAAACAAACAAAAACAAGAACAAAAAGTCGTCATATTTTTGCTGTCACTTCCCTCCCACTTTGCATGGAAAAGAGTGGGACATAAATTGATCCCTGGAAGTAAAGTGTGTGTGTGTGTGGGGGGGGGGGGCAAGCTCCCCCCCCCCCCGGTCTGGTTATGGGCTTGTAATTGTAGTGATGGTGACTATCGCCAATCATCCCCCCACTCCTCAGTACGGATTTACGCCGTTGTGCATAGGCATACACAACCTTCACCTTGGACAGTCAGTTACTGTACGTTTAGATCCATGTCAATGAATACTTGAGTGTTATAACATTAGATTTACTGAGATCCTACTAACCGGAGGGCCAAACCCCAAAAAGTCGCTTACTTAACGAGTGAGTTGCACTCTCTCTCTACAAACTAAGTAGACCATGCTTATTTTCAAGTTGTTATTGTAACAAACAACATTCCACTGGTCTACTTCAAAAAATTCAAAAAAAAAGCCTCCAAATCCAAGATGGCGTACAAGATGGCCGCCGTATTTACATAATTTGTTATTTAAATGATGAAATTCCATAAAAACATCAGATTTCAACAAATGCGATATCATATGAAAGAAAATAAAATTTCCTACAAGTTGATACCATTTTTGTGGGTTATTGTGATAATTGGATTGAGATTTTAAGGAAAAAACACTCATTTTTTGATATTTCTCTGAAAAAAAGGAAAATCATGACAATGCTTGATTCGGCATAAATCAGAGAAAGACTAAACAATTATCTTGAAACGTTTTAAGAATTTTGTTTGACATATAATTCATATTTGGAGAAAATTAGGGGTCATTACCGTTATCGGTTCAGGAGTTATAATGTCTCAAACTTGAAAACTCACTATTCTAAAAATGGCCACTTTAGTTGTGACAAGACCTTGTCGGTCGTAAAAAAAAAAAAGCCTGCGCGCGCCAAGACTACTACACGCACCACTGTCACTGGCGCTTGTAGAAGTGCCAGTGGTGCGTGTAGTAGTCTTGGCAAACGCAGACTTTTTCTTTGACAAACAAGGGTTTGTGCCTGCAAACTAACTTTTCATACCAAGTGGTAGCTCAGGTGACGCTGATTGCTATTATTTCAAAGTAGATTGTTCTGAAGCAGATGAGATGAAGCAAAAGATATCTTTCAAATAGAAGTAGAAGCTTGAAACAACCTTGCTATAGAAAGTTTAAAACAAAATTTAGATCAATCACTTAAAAAAAAAATCAAGATTGCAGGCCATCAAAGCTGACATAGTGTATTGCGCCAAAGTAAATGTATTATTTCGATTTTGATACAATTTTGTCTGTTTTGCTGTCTATTCATATGGTTTTTATATATTCTGAACATTTTAATGCCATTTCAAACCATCTTAGGTTTTTATGGAGACATTTTTCAGAATGCACCATGAATATTTCTCTAAAAAGTAAAAACAATGAAATTAAAAATGTTCATGAAAACCATGCAGAAATTGACATCTTTCCCATATAATCAATATTTGGAGAAAATTAGAGGTCAGTATTGTATTTGGTTCAGGAGTTATAATGTCTCCGAACTTGAAATCCCATTTTACATAATATGTTATTTACACGCATCTGTTCCCAAAGACGTCACAGAGGGTCAAATCCAAGATCGTTCTTACTTTTCGAGTTCCACTCTCTCTATAAACAAGACCATACATAATATTAAGCATAGTAAGCAATGTTCCGTAAGTACACCTCAGTAGATTTGTTGCAAAGTACAGATGCGGTCCAACAGGGCCGCCATTATTGAAATTAACATTTCAAACATAAAATTTGATAGAGACATTGGATTGCAACAAATTTGATGTCATATGAAGGAGAGTAAAACTTTCTAAAAGTTGATACCACTTTAGCTGTGTATTGTGATAAATGGGGGGGGGGATTGTTTGCTTCTCTTTTTTTTTGGGGGGGGGGGATCCGTATTTTTATATTGTTTTGAAAAAAGGAAGAAATGTAAAAATGCATGATTTAGTATTTATCAAAGAAGAACTGAAGAATTATTTTGAAACCTGCGATTGAGATTGAGATTTACTGAGATTAAGACATAATTAATATTTCTGGAATTACAGGCAATATCATACACTGTTGACAATTTAACATCTAAAACTTGAACAAATTATATTTATGCATTATAAATTTTGCTTACAATGTGTTTACATGGTCACATGTAATACTGTAATGGTCTAGTGACTTGCAAGTACCTGCAAACTAACTTTTCATGCCAAGTGGTAGGTGACGCTGGTCGCTATTACTGTAGCATTTCATCATAGTAGATTATTCGGAATCAGATAAGATTGAACAGAAAGCATTTTCCAAAAAGAGATAGGAGCTTAAAATTTGGCACAAATTTTGCCAATGTGTAATATTTAGCGATAAAAATAGCATCCACACAAAATTCAAGATGGCGGTAATTAATCGAGGTTGTCGTTCAAGGCATTATTTACCATTAGTGCACGTGAAACAAAAACCCAGCTTTACTTAATTCCTCAAACTAGTTCTAAACTGTGAGTTAGGGATTAATGTACAAACTTAAATCAGTATAATTAATGCTAAATATTGTTACATATAATAAATAGATCTGATAAGAATGTTTTTTATGTCAACAGTTACCATGGTTATGGTTTCTTGAAAAGAAATGGTGTTATCTCCGTATGTGTTAGGCTTTATTGTAATTTTTTTACATGGTAGAATGTTTTGTAATACAACTAACCTGCACATATAAATCGAATGTGATATCTCTCCCAATGGTAAACAATACCTTTAGTGTGTTGCGTCAAAGTTATCTCAACTTATAACTTATAATTTGATATGTTTTTTTAATCTTCTTATATTGCTATCTATTACATGTTTCTATACATCCCAACGATATTGTACTAGTGTAAACCATATTGAGGGTCTTTTTTTTTTGGGGGGGGGGTGTGGGGGGGGGGGTGGAGCTCATTCCAGTGTTTGGGTAAGGCCCAATCTTTGATAAAGAAAGAAATGCTTCTGTATCAAAGATATGCTTTTTTACTTGTATGTTACTCTGCTGTTGTAGAAACGTGAATGATGATGGTATATGTGTAATAATGTCTGATCCGTAGATGTCCTTGAAAGCCCTTCTGATCCAACCCCCCCCCCCCAAAAAAAAAAAAAAAAATCCAACATGGCGGCAATTTCTCAACTTTGCTCTTAAATGTGTTGTGCGAAATTACTTTTCAGTATATTGTTCGAATAAAATTGTCCAAATTGATTATTCACATTTACAAATAAGCATGCTGAAACTGTATTTTCCGTTATCAGATTTTTCTTACATTGTTTTTAGGCTGATTTCATGTGGGTTATAGTGTCACAATTGATCTGAACTTATGCCATTGGTAGATACTTCCCTATATTACATATCAGCATCACTCGAGAGTGAATGTTCATTTTCATTCATTTTAGAGTGACCTCGGGGATCACTCGAAGAGTGACGAGTGATCCCTAAGGCATGGCTCGACACTAACGATGGTCCGGTGGCCCGGGGCCACAAAAACGCACGTCGGGCCACCAAAATGTCAGCAATGAAGAATTTGGTGGCCTGATCGGGCCACCAAAAATAAAAGTTAGTGTGGAGCTCTGCCTATAAGGTCACTCTAAAATAAGTGAAAATGAACATTATTTTTCACTCAAAAGTCACTCCAATTTCACTCTAAATTCATCGTTTTCTGTTATTCACCCCTCACATGAAAATTAAAAACTTCCACTCGATTTGTTTTTTTCTTTTTCGGAGAGTAGAATATCACTGGTTTAAAAAATGTGTCCATAAAAACTTAAGACGGTTTAAGATAGCACAACAGACAAATTTGTATCAAAAACGAAATAATACATTTAATTTGGCGCAATACACTATGTCAACTTTGATGGTTGTCATCTTCACTTTTTTTTTTGAGCGGTTGATCTAAATTCTGTTTTAAACTATCTACAACAAGATTTCAAGTTTCAAGCTACTACCTCTATTTGATTTTTTTTTTTTTTTTTGCGTCATCTCATCTGCTTCAGAATAATCTACTTTGGAACAATAGCGATCAGTATCACCTGAACTACCACTTGGTATGAAAAGTTAGTTTGCAGGCACAGACCCTTGTTTGTCAAAGAAAAAGTCTGCATTTGTCAAGACTACTACACGCACCACTGGCACTGCTACAACCGCCAGTGGCAGTGGTGCATATAGTAGTCTTGGCGCGCGTAGACTTTTTTACGACCAACAAGGTCTTGGTCACAACTAAAGTGGCCATTTTTACGTAGTGAGTTTTCAAGTTTGAGACATTATAACTCCTGAACCGAAAATGGTACTGACCCCTAATTTTCTCCAAATATTAATTGTATGTCAAACAAAATTCTTGAAACGTTTCAAGATAATTCTTCAGTCTTTCTCTGATTTATGCTGAATCAAGCATCTTCATGATTTTCCTTTTTTTTCAGAAAAATATCAAAAAATGAGTGTTTTCCTTAAAATCTCAATCCAGTTATCACAATAACCCACAAAAATGGTATCAACTTGTAGAAAATTTTATTCTCTTTTATATGACATCACATTTGTTGAAATCTGATGTTTCTATGGAATTCTATCATTTATATAACAAATTCAGTGAATATAGCGGCCATCTTGGACGCCATCTTGGATTTGGAACTTTTCGCAACAAATTTTTTGAGGTAGACCAGTGGAATGTTGTTTGTTACAATAAAAACTTCAAAATAAGCATGGTCTACTTAGTTTGTAGAGAGAGTGCAACTCGACCTCTGTTTTAAGCTTTTGGCCCCCCGGTTATACGTAGTGTGTGGAATCTTTACGGTACGCGCGTACGCAGATTTTCGTTGAGCTCGAGATGTGCTAGATCTATCGACCTACTTTCTTCAATACAACGCAAAACGGCGTATTTTGCGGTTCTGTTGCAAACTTAGTTATACTTCTAATTCAGCGGCTGTATCGCTAATAATACTGCGTCGCACTAGCAGACTACGCTTCCGTGGCCATGGCAAAAAAATCATGTTTTTGTTGTTTGTTTTGCTTATTGTATTGTATTATTTTTAAGCAGACAGTACCGGAAACCAGCCTCGTCCTTTGTTTTTTGTTTTTACTAAATCAATAATTAAATCATGGTGATGAGCTATAACTATAATCGACTATTAAGTCTCTTCGTAAAACGGAAACTTACAGTTGATTTAAAGTTATAGCGGACTTCAAGTTGGATAAAAATAGCGTTGATTTCACAATCAAAGCTAACTTTATCTTGATAAAAGAGGGCCTGGTCACCAAAATGTACGGAAATGTCATTTTCTGGTAGAAATTCCATGACGCATATCTACTATAGTGTTATTCTTATGAACATAGATGGTCGCACTTATCATGCTCATGGCACATTATCATAATTGCGTGAAAACGTCAGGCATTCTGGGGCCCGTTTCATAAAACTTGTTATCAGCGAAAAGTTGTCATAGATGTGACAAGCTACTGAAATCCTTGCATCTGATTGGTTGAGAGCAAATTTGTCATAGAAATGTGGCAGTTGTCACTGATGACAAGTTTTATGAAACGGGTCGATGCGAGGCTGTATGGCTTTGTTTTGTTGCTTTATTTTTTGTTGGTACAAAAAGTGCCGAGGCACAGAAGAGACAGTTATTCCTCATTCATGGGATTAGCGTATAGACGCAGAAGAAATTTCTTTCTAGTCCTCTCAATGAGCCTGTATTCGATTTTCAGGTGTGCACGTTAATGATAAAAAGAAACAAAACCAAACACGCCTTACAATGGTATTTTAGTTAGTTCCGTTGGAAATATGAAGTTTCAAGTTTATTTTCCATATCTCATTTAAAAGAAAGAAAATGAAATAAATGCTATTTGATGTAAGCAAAAAATAATAAGCATAGCAAAATATACTTACAGAAAAAAAGAAATCATTAACAAAATAATGCACGTAAAAATCAAAATTTAAGACTCGGGATAAGTGGCGAGTGTGGAGGGCAACAGCAATAGGCCATTGACCTTTCGAGACTGAGATGGAAGCTGGAAGCTGGAAGAATCGAAGATTGAAGACGGAAGATTCGAAGCTAAAAATCATTGAGGAAAGATAAAAGACGTCACCTTTGCTGGTACAAAGACTGCCGAGTTTTATCAATGTTTTCATGCCGGCGTCATTGATGTCATCAGTCCTTTTCGCCGTGACGTCAGGGTAACCGATCTGTCGACATGCTGTGCGAGCTGTGGCAGAATTCCAGCCGTCGGCACACACAGGTAGCCATGCCCCAGAGTCGGAGTGGTACACCTGCAACATACCGTTCCACGGCGTCGTACCTCCATGCTGAATCCTCACCCAGTACTCTGGAACTTGTTATAAACAACAAAAGTGTCCCCTGTACATGTTAATCGAAGTCAACTCAATTCGGTTAACATCTTTATGTGCCATGGTGAAAACCCCCTGTGTGCCACGTTATTCCGAGACACGAAGGTAGTCATGCTTTGAGAAAGAATTCTGTTTTTCTAATTTGTATTTAAACCTCTACAAATTTCTGTTAAGATGGGCATAATAGTAGGCAAAGGTAAAGAGGAATGCCAAACTTTGTTTCGATATAAATTTTATGACGAATCTATTTTCAATTTCTCTTTCGAATGACCAGTTGCTACATTACTGTAAAGGCATGACTTTTGCACATAAAACCGTGACAGAAGCTTAGAATGTACGAGCAAATCTAGTTGGGAACACCGCTTGATAGTCAATCACCACATATAATGCAAGCCGTAAATGAGAGGAACAAAAGCACGAAAAACGCTTTCATTGTGCCGCGGGATTAGCAGTGATTAGCGATTTATCGATTGGTTTTTGCGGCTTTGCTTGTTGAGCAGAGTATGCGAAGTTGGCACGCCGTCGACTGAGCCGGACGTGCGAACGTGGCACATAAAGAGTTAATTTGCATTGTTACAGAAGAAAACAAAATCAAAACCGAAAGCTCACTTCAATTTCATTTCTGAATTCCATTGCCATACAATATTACAGAATTCAAGAAAGTGTCAGCATTATGAAAAAAAAAATACACTCTGATTAGTACTGAACGCGTCAGAAAACAGTAAAGATATAAAAGCATTCTGGTATTGAATGTTCACTATGAAAGAAATGCTTGGTATATAGTTACAATGGTATAGTAAGAAAATGAATGATAAAGTTAGAAAGAATGGAAAGCGGGGGACAATCTTTATTAGGATAATTTCACTAGAAAGTTAATCCAAGGGTAATTATTCTAATTAATGCAAGTGAGAAATAAAACCGATGCAAGCGTTTACGAATATAATCATATATGAATTTCATTAAACACATATGCATCGTTTTAAGCAGTTCCTTCATTCTTTACCAACTACCCTTACGAAGATCAAGTTTAGAAATTACACCTTTCTTCTAATATAAACAAATGCAAAGACTGTGCTATTTCGAGACAAAGAAATTCTTTTCTTTTTTTTTGTAATTTTCCTTCAATAGTCCATTCTGATTTCAATGCAATTTAATGTAATTTCAATTACAATCTATAGCGATAATTTTTGGCAACATAATGCTAATGTTCATAATGGCAACATAATGCTAATGCTCGGCCTCGAAGTCGATGACGCCAATAACATCGCCATGGTGAACGCTCACCGATTGCCGCGACGCCAGGTTTCCGATGGCCAGGCTGAGCAGGATCGCCCACCCCAACCCAACCCCATTATCGCGAAGTTTGTTCACATGCGGGACAGAAACAGGATCCTAACGGCTTTTGAGGATCGTCAACGCAAGCCCGACCTCGCTTCTCAAGATTCTGTCGCGACTCCCTCCCCACCTCCCCACCAACGGAAAAGAATCACGGTCCGCACTGATTTGCCACCGGCCATGAAAATCACTAGAGGACAGCTAGCCAAAACTGCCTACAGACTGAGGAAAGAGAAAGGTGTGTCAACCAAGATTGCTGTCGTGGGAACGAAGGTAATCTTGAAATGGAAAGAAAAAAATACTAGCAAATGGAATGACTACAGTGATTAGAACGAGTCAACTTTGTTTCATGCATCCTTATTACTGCAACGAAGCATTTTGTCACACTCGTCTTATCATGTATAATAGATTTCAATACAGAAAATTTCCTATGCATACAATCAATGCTTGTCTATGTTACGCGGTGATCCTGTTAACGGTTATAGTCGTTCGCATTGACCTCATACAGTTTTTTCTCCACAGATTTAATGCTTTGTTGAGATAAACGTCAGCAATGAGTAACGTTAAGTCTTTTTTTCGTATTGCAAACGAAATTTTGAAATGCAAGGAAAAATACTAACAAAGGAATAACTACAATGATTAGAACGAGTCAACTTTGTTACATGCATTTTGGTTACAAGAAAGAAATTAGTCATAAAATTTCGTCTTGTCACGTATAATAGATATCAATACAGATATCTTCTTATGCTACAATCAATGCTTGGCTATATTAAGTGGTAATATACATGTACTTCTCAACGGTGATAGTCGTCTGCATTGACCACCAAGACAGTTTTTTTCTACGAGATAAACGTTAGCAGTGACTAACGTTGTGTGTGTGGGTTTTTGTGGTTTTTTTTTTTTTTTGCATTGCTCTAGTGCGTATGCTTGCTCAGCGTGTCTATACAGTTTCTCTGACTCCACTACCATTATCGTGCTTAATTGACATTGCTTTCCGTCAGTGTACAAGCTAAAAGATGCTGTTTTAGTTATTTGTTAAAAAAATAATAAAACAGGAAGAAACTTCATTGATGTCGTTTTATGGGCATAACTAATCGTACTGCGAGTTTTGTGTAGGATTATGTAGGCCCATAGTGCTGAACACATCACTGTAGTCCGCATTTTGTTCATTGATTTATAGTTCAGCCCAAACTGGTGGCTGAGAGCAGACAACCGTGTCTTCTCTATGACGAGATTCTTGTCTAGTTCCTTTTTCCACTCCATTACTTGTGACCTTGACTTAGGTCCATGTTTCGTATCTGACATATATGTACATTTTTTCTTTTGTTTTTGTCTTGTCTTTCTGTTTCCGGGATCTTTCCCGTGGAGTTTCGTTTGTACTGTATGTTTTTCTTGTGGAAAATTTATCAGCAGTTTCCGTTCACACAAAACACTAGCTGTATGCGAGTACTCAAATAGCACTTTTTTACTTCTGATAGAATTAAGAAATCTCTTGTCTCTCACCTGGTTTACTAGAAGAACATTCTTGTGTACCACGCTCCAGAAGCATTTCTTATATTCTTTATTGATAAGATTCCTCTTACATATGCATTTGTGTGAATTAATGCATGACTCACCCGTTTTCGTAACGGCAATTTGCATTTTTGGCGTCAGTTTGTTGCTTGGTATCGCAATCTACCAACTGGCATTTCTCGCTGTTTACGTTTTACACCAGCTTGTCTTAAATGTCTCTTCCTATAATGGCAATGTCAGGTATTTTCTGCTTCCTTGTGAAATGTTTATATGCTACTTGGCAACGAAATCTCCCAATTGTTATTCACACGGTGTTTCCGATTCTGGCAAAGTATGTCAAAGTGTCTCTTTGTTTAGTACTAATGTCATGCTTTTCTCGTATTTGCAGTGTCAATATGTTACGCGATGTACATTGGAACCTCCCAACAGGTGTTATTTTCGTATGTCACACGTTTGGGAACCATGCCTCGTTTGTTTCTCCGTCCCGCAAGAAAGTGGTAGTTTCTTTGCTGTCAACTTTCCCTCCCCCACTAGTTGTAATCTAACTCACAATGGCTAATGACGTTAATATAAACTCCTCATTTAGGACCGAGATTTCAGATTGTACTGACAACCCTGGCTTTTTACGGTCAATTTATACGGCCACACCTGAGTTGCAATTTGATTTTGATCCCAATGATCGGTTAGTTTACAACGTCACTACTAATTATCACTCTGTGAATGAAATGATTGAACAAATGCAAAAGACTTCCACAAGTGAACTTCTTCTTTTGCATTACAATATCAGAAGTCTTAATAAAAAGATTGATCAGCTGCAAATATTTTTAAACCAAGTGAAATCTGATTGTTCTGTTATTGGTATCTCAGAAACTTGGATAAACAATTTGCCGTCCTCGTTTTTTTCTATTCCTGGGTATACATTTCATTCGAATAATAGGCTTGATAGGAAAGGGGGTGGTGTAGGATTTTTTGTTACAAACAATTTGAAAGTTAAAATATTGAAAGATTTGAATATAATGTGTGATAGTTTGGAATGTATTTTTATTGAAATCGAATTATCAAAACAAAAGAATATTGTAGTTGGTGAAGTATATAAGCCACCGTCTTCCAATTTCCGGGACTTTCTTGATGCTTTTTCTGATTTGTTGCTAACGCCTTCCCTATACCAAAAAAATATTTTCATTATGGGAGATTTTAATTTGAATTTGCTTCACTACAGTGAAAATGTTCACTGCCAAGAATTTTTAGATCTGATGTTATCCAAATACCTTATACCGTTAATAAGAAAACCTACCCGTGTGACTGACACATCATCCACGTTGATAGACAATATTTTTTGTAACAATATTTCATCAGTATTATCTGGTGTCATAGTATCCGACATATCTGATCATTTCCCGATATACGCAAAGGTTCCTCTCGCGAAAAGTTGTTGTCTTAAGTCTCAAGGATTTACTTTTCGTGATTTTTCTGAAGGAAACATCGATAGACTCAGGGAGAGATTGTTGATTGCTAACTGGGATGAAGTCTTTGGTATTGATAATGATGTAGAAACTGCATTTAATATTTTTTTGGATAAATTTTCACTGCTTTATGACGAAATTATTCCTTTACGACAATCCACCCGTTTTACCAATAAAAAAGCACCAAGAATGCCTTGGATCACCAAATCCCTCCTTAAGTCTATCAATCATAAGAACAATTTATTTTGTAAATATAAGAGGAATCCAAATGATAAAACGAAAGGTAAATATGCTCGTTATCGTAATATTCTTACAACTACTTTGAGACTTGCTAAGAGGAGTTATTTCACAAGGCAGTTTGACCTTTACAAAAACGATACCAAGAGCACGTGGAAGGTGATTAATAAAGTTCTCAGAGTTAAAGATAAACCAGAACAAGTCAAGGAAATATCCCAGCATGGTATTTTGATCCAAAATCCGATACATGTTGCTAATGCGTTTAATGATTTTTTTGTTGATTTAGGCCCCAATCTTGCTAGTAATATCCCAGTAACAGATAAAGAATTTCATTATTTCTTATCTGATCCAAATCCTCAATCTATGTTTTTTACTCCCATCCAAGAATACGAGGTGAGGGATGTAGTTCTTAAGTTAAAAGCAAAAAAGGGTGCTGGACATGATGGTATTACGAATTTTTTACTGAAAAATATTATATCCGCAATATTGTCTCCTTTAACATATATATTGAATTTGTCCCTTGCTACTGGCGTAGTGCCTAGTCAAATGAAACTTGCCAAAGTTGTTCCGGTTTATAAAAAAGGTAATAAACAAGATGTAAGTAATTATCGTCCTATTTCTCTTTTGACGGCGATTTCTAAGATTCTTGAATATTTGATATATTCTCGTGTAATTAAATTCTTAAATGAATGTAATATTTTTTGTGAGTCTCAATTTGGATTTAGAAAAAACACTCTACTGCTCACGCTGTGCTTGCTTTTATAGATAAAGTAGCCCACGCTATAGACGACTCATCTCATACTGTTGGTATATTCCTGGACCTGTCCAAGGCCTTTGACACTATCGATCATGGTATTTTGTTATATAAACTCTCACATTATGGGATACGTGGAAAGGCCTTGGACTGGTTCAGGAGCTATTTAACTAACAGGAAACAGTTTGTAAATATCAACGGATTTAGTTCCAGTCTAAAAACATTATCTTGCGGGGTCCCTCAAGGATCCCTTTTAGGCCCACTTTTGTTTATTCTTTATATAAATGACTTTAGAAATTCATCAAATGTTTTATCTTTTCTCCTTTTTGCCGATGATTCTAATATTTTCTTTTCACATCGAGATCCAACAACTCTTTTAGAAGTAGTGAACAGAGAATTAATGTCGGTTCAAATGTGGATTCAAGCTAATAAGTTATCTCTTAATGTAAACAAAACTGTTTATATGTTATTTAGTAACTCCGTTACGCATTTGCCTGGCGACATAAAAATGAATAATGATTGTTTGACTCAAGTTGAATCGTCCAAATTTTTAGGTCTTTATATTGACCATGAATTAACATGGAAACATCATATAGATTATTTGTCTAAGATGCTTTCGAGAAATACTGGGATCTTAAATAAGCTAAAACATTTTTTTCCCAAGTATACTTTAAAAAATTTATATTCAACGCTTGTTTTACCCTATCTCAGTTACGGTATACTTGCCTGGGGCAACTGTGCCAAATTACACATTGATAAAATTTTCAAACTACAAAAACGGGCTATTCGTTCAGTTAATCTAGCCGATTTTTATTGTCACACGAATCATTTTTTCTTTGAAAACAAACTCCTTAAGGTTGCTGACTTGTTTTTATATAACTTAGGCACATTTATGTTTCAGTTATCAGCCAACGGCTTGCCTGACGTATTTACCCACATGTTTCAGAAAAACTATGCCGTCCATGCTTACCCAACAAGACAAAGAGATTCATTTCACCTTCCACGTACTCGTACACTCCTTGCTCAAAAAACAATTGTTTTTACCGGACCTAAATTCTGGAATGATCTTCCCACCGATTTAATCAATTGCTCTAGTATGTTTATATTCAAACAAAAATTGAAATCAAAGTTAATAAATGAATATAATCAGTCTGATTAGAATTTTTCTTTGATATGTTATCTGCAGTATCCTTATTCAATGTATGATGAATCAACCTGCAGTTTATGATTGTTTGCTTCTGGTTTATGCTCCCATTATATAATCACTGCATCCGTACCATTGTAGTAACATATTGAACTCGTTATGAATTTGATTCTAGATATGTGTGAGTATATACTTGTGTATCTATATGCTAAATTAACTTTTTACCCTGTTGTTATTCCTTAGGTTCTTGTTTTTTTCCTTTTCTTTTTCATCTCTTTTATTTTCTTTTTCCTTTGTACCTTGATAATCTAGTTTTTATATAGTTTCGTCATTGTTACTTTGTGTCCTATCTCCATTGAATGCATATCAAATTTACACTGGTATATTTTCTTGGAACCTGCGTTTACAAGCTTTGCTTTTGCGGTTCCATCATATTTCACAAGTTATAGAGAATTGTCTTATGTACATTATATACGCTGACACACTTTCTGTCCATGCCCCGATTTATAACATATTTTGTATCTTGCTTGGTTTGTATTCTTTTTAGTGTATTTTGATGAAATGTATATCTCATGTGAAATATGAAAATAAATATGCTGGAACTGTTTACTGTGTCTCGAGTGTAAGACCGGTGCAGTTTCAGTTATTCAATTCAATTCAATAATGTCGTGTGTGAAACATCTTCGTTATAAGCTTTATCCTAGAAGTGTAAGGCAAATAATTATAACTACTTAACAATACAATAAGTCACTTGAATTAGTACTCACATGCTTTGTAGCAATGCGCAGTGAGATTGAATCCTCTGGCAACAAATCTTCTATCCGTTTGAAATATGATGTCGATGGAGTGTCCGAGAGAGAGAAATGACGGGGCGTCGGTGGCCGAATGTGTGTAATCGCGTGATATAGTAGGATACGACACGTCTGATATTGATAATCTATCATTCACTTCACCCATTTGGAAATCGTTGAACACAACGAGAATCCTTTCTCCGCTCACTGATGTAATTATCCAGTTCACATTCTCGTTATGTCCATAGTTCCCGGGGTATCCGGTTGATGTCAGATGGACGGGATTTACACACGCCAACTCAATCTCTGCAAATGATATTTTATATGTATTTATACAACATCTATTGACTTCATTCATTTCCTTAATATTGGGTTAGAGTTTGTGTACTCCAGTGTCGCAGATAGGCAAGTGCTGGGAAATAAATCCAAACGGATGATCAAAATGTCAACCACGTTTTACTCCCTCATTTGTTTTCAATTAGAGATTAGATTTGACGCATGTCACACACGGAGCCTAAAAGTCTTTAAAAACTTATAAAACTTAAAGAAATTTAAAAGAGAAGAGAAACAAAGATAAACTTTTGTGATTTTTTTGCTGTATTATTTCTGTAATTTCCTTCATAAGACTCATATCTATTAGTCTTATAGAAGCAAGAACAAACCCCAAATGTTAGTTAGTTGATTGATTTTACACTGAGAGAGCAAACTAGATTTTGTGATAAGTTTGCAAGCAATGCTTAAAGGGAATGGCTAGTAACCGATCAGTGGGAATCAGTGGGAATGCTGAGGGATGATTGTTCCAATCCTTGTGGGATTTATTTAAGAGTACATTATATATCTACTGTTGTGTGAAAATTATTTGCTTCAGAACGGTCTCATATAAAAGTAATGTGCAGATTAATGCCCCGTCACTGACCAGGGACGCTTACCTGGAAACATTAAACTGCACATTACTTGAATATGAGACCATTCTGAAGCAAATAATTTTCACACAAGAATAGATATATAGTGTACTCTTAAATGAATCCCACAAGGATTGGAACAATCATCCTCCAGCATTCCCACTGATTCCCACTGATCAGTTACTAGCCATCCCCTTTAACAGTTCGAACTCATATCTGACTTCAGCTCTCGTGAAGGGCAGAATTCATATTCAGTATAGTAGTCATGGTAGTGGATCCGTCCAACACCAGATACATTGTCAGAACAAACCACAGTCGGTTCGACCAAAGTAATAAGTAATAAATCCAAGCGATTAAATCAATTAGATGTATCTCACAGAAATAAATGAAATTAGCATCAGGGACTTACCTGATCGAGAACTCGGCGACACAAATAAAACGAGGAAAACCAGTTTAATCAGAGCTAACATCTTGCCAAATTCTCTTCACTATCACCTGACTATACGATCTAATGATGCCAGTCCGTCAGTTGGTGCGAAACTTCCCCATCAGTTTCATGTTTGGCTATCAAGGATACTATAGACTTCAGATGAGTCTTAGTCTTAGGAAAAGCGCCTCTAGCATATTTGACAACAACATTCAGTTCTCGTAAGAATCGATTTGCGCTAGCTTGGCTGCGAGGATCATTTTACACACTGATTTATTAGGCAATTTTGCCCATTCATACTTACGCGCCGGGCTGACGAACGTAGTCTATACATAATGTATTATAGCGTGACTAGTACCACTGGCTACTAAACTGCATTGCAACATCATGATTTCACTGCATGACACCTAAGTTTAAATAACATTTATACAGCTATCATAGCTTCATACCAACAGAGGTGACTGAATGTCATCATCATCACTACTAAAATTGAGTCATGATTCCCCCCCCCCCAAAAAAAAAAATAAAACCTCAAAGAGAAACATATTTGACGAAATCGTAAATAAAAGTGACAAATCAAAATGCTAGTCTGCCATTATTACATGTGGCAGTATATCGATGAATAAACATTTGGCTATGTTAAATTGATTACAGTTACAAAATTACTTCAAACAGGCAGAACATCAATCAGTACAAAAGAAACAGGCACCAGTTACAATAAATTTCTGTATACATTACAACTGTGTGCGGTTGAGAATCGTGATTTTGCCTTATGGCCTTACAGGCGCGGCGATATGGTGCATGCAATTGAGTATCTGAATATAAGAACGACCCAAGTCCATGGAAGGCCATTTCGAGTAAACTTAAAAAAAAAACAAAAAAAAAAAAAACTTCATAACTTTTTCATTTGTCCAATAATATTTTATTTAACTGTGATGGGAAGGCAACAATGTATATACAAATTAGAACATATATTATTATGACAATTAACATTTATATTAATTGTGGAGAGGCCATTTTGTGTGATGGAATTCGGTCGTTCTTTGAAGCATAATGGACTTGGGTCGTTCTTTGAATCATATACAGGATAGACTGCTATATGAGATGAGAGAAGTGATGAGAGAGGGCGCTATAATATGAATGTAAGAATGACCCAAGTCCTAGACTTGGGTAATTCTTACATTTATATAAGATTTCACTCATTCATTTTAGGCACTTCCGGGGGTAATTAGGATTTATCATTTATACACAAGATGAGTCAATGCATAAGCTACAATTTCCCATGTAAAACTGAATTTGGCCAAAAATTGGACTTGGGTCGTTCTTACATTCAGGTCTTCAATTAAAAACCAAAACCCAAAGAGAAATGTGGATTGAGTGAAAGCAGCAACATTAGTAGAACCCATCAGTGAAAGTTTGAGGAAAATCTGGTGACATTGAGCTGGATGATAACGGTGACGAGAGTAGGCTACATCGTCACTGCAAAATTGAAAATAAAGATAGCAAGAAAAGTTCACATCAGCAGTAAAGGCCTGATTTCACGAAGCACATTCATAAAAGTTTTTTCTTCAAATGTGTTGCGACAATAAAGCCGAAAACCATTCTTGCACAATTATTTGTGTTAAGTTCTCACGACGTACGTGCGAAGGTGGTGGCATACCGTTGCTATAAAGTACAGCATGTTACGTACACGAAGAACACGCGACGGAAATGCGAACAACGCAAGTTTTTCAATAATCAAGGGAGTTATGTTTCCAAGGAGAGATGAGAGCTGTTGCGACACGAATTGTCGCCCCTACACGGATTGTCGCCTCCTTTTCGGGGCGACAATCCGTGACGGGCGTTGGCGGCACGGATTGTCGCCCGCCCTCGAAGCACATTTTGCTTGGTAATATCGTTCTGGACATAATCATTGAAATACTAACACATAACTTACATGGCTACATCCATGCAAACATGCCATGTAAAAAGTCATGGTGAGGTTTCAAGGAAGTGTGTATGTGCGCGTGTACATGATAATTTAGTGTCCGTTTGTGCGTGTGTGTGTGTGTGATGGAAGAATGTGTTTATTATGTCAGTTGTTTTTTTTTGCGTATGTGTTTTTTAGCTGCGCGTGGGGAGAGATACCTAGTAAGCTGTTGCTGGCATAAACGTTTTTTTTTTTTATTTTATCAGCAGCTTTGAATTTGATGAGTTTGTTTGGCAGATTTGTATATGAATTCGGAGTGGAGCTTGCGTGCGGGCGGATGCTGCTTTTCTGCATACGGTCCATTATGTCTTATTTATCAACATTGAGAAATCGTTTCATCAGGAAGGAATGTGGTATCGGTTCGGGTGTACGTCGGTATGTGGAAAGGGGGTTACATTTCGTTATTGCAAAAGTTTGTTATTCTGAAGGCTCATTCGTCCGAAGGCTCATTCGTCCAAAGGCTCATTATTCCGAAGGTTCGTTATTCCGAATTTCATTTTTGGATCAACGAACCTCTAGGTATAGGGAATTGTGTGTTTCGGATAAATGAAGCCTCGGAAAAAAAAAAACGAAACTTCGGAATAACGAACCTTCGTGTGTGTGTGTGTGTGTGTGTGTGTGAGTGTGTGTGTGTGTGTGTGTATTACTGGGTTGGTGAATGTGGGTGTGGGATGATTTAGGTTTTGTTTAATCAGGGGTTGGTGGGTTGGGGATTGGATTTGAAGAAGGATAGTTAAAAATGGTATGACATATATTGGTAGGATTTAATATTTAGGATAAACAGATGTAGGCCCCAGATTTGTTTCGGTTGGGGAGGGGAGGGGGTGGTCGGGTTTTTTATGACTGATTTCATTCACCCAGCATGGGTCGATATGAATGATTTGAATGAAATGAATAAATATTAAGGAAAAAAGGTGTTGAGTTGGTTTATTTGCATTATGAGGATTTGTTTGAGTGTTTGTTGGTGTTTGTTTGTATTACGTATGTATTAGCGGTGTGCAATGGCAGTTCGTTTGTGCTAAAATCAACTAACGATTGACAAATTCTTTTACGGCGTGTGGAAATTATTCGCTCATGCATAAAGCATGCCAAACCTATTCTGGGACAAAGAATAGTGGTATGGACGTTCTAGTTTATAAGCCTGATGGAAGAAAATGACTGCAGTGAAAAATGAGCAAAGACAAATATTATTTGTGACCGTGCACCTCAAAACGAACATAAAGTCGCACACACTGATTTTGCGTGAGGACTGAAAATAAGTGAAATGGGTCAACCTAGCCGAACTTGACTTTTTCATATTTTCTGAAAGAGCTTGTCTTCTTTTACATTATGCTTAAATTTGGTATCATAAAACAGGCAGGAAAGTGTGTTTTTTAGCAGTTTATCTCGAACACTTTTGGTAGAATAGTGTGATTAGGTGTGTCTTTACAATCCCTTTTTCATTTCTGAAAAACCTTGTCCACACTCTTCACTTTCAACTCTAATAATTTTTGAAAGCATAGTGCTACTGCTTTGAAAGTTGGCATTGATTTTGGACAGAATGTGTTAATGAGGCATGCTTAATTTCAGTTTAATCTGATAATCCCTTCATTGTTGTTACTCTGGTGGTTTACTTCCTGTTTTTTGTCCCATTCATCGCACAGCCGGCACACGGTTTGGTAAAGATTAAGCGCTTGAATAGACATTGTACTTCAGAGCCTCTTTTCTCAGTTCACACTTTTCCTGAGTTTGTGCTTTCTTTCCAATATTTAGATAGGTTAGGGGAGTCCATTTGATTTGAGTTATGCATCATTTTAAAGCTTAAAGTCTGCTCTTTCAGAATATAATCTTAACCAAAAATTCATGTGTGGACTTTTTGTTTGTTTTGAGGTGCAGAGTCACATTTGGGGAGGGTACCTCCCTCGTATGTATTTTCTCTCAGTCTCTCTCTCGCCTAGCCCGCCTCACCGCTGACATTGGTTGACACACCCATACTATTTTAGATCAACGCTAGTGTGAATTTTTTAAACACGTGCTCATACACTCTGAAGGCGTTTGTATTGCCACAGTAGCGCCACTATATCCCACATAAACACGTAAGCATACAGGCACACGTATACACACAGACAAACAAACCACTACCACTATACAACCACATGCACAGTTTCTACATATTGTGTTATTATACTCCAAACACACACACACACACACACACACACACAACAAATCATACACATAACATATCATGCAGCTCACAATACACACACACGCACACACACACACACACACACACACATATACGCATAACTTACCAGTCATACCCATCCCATCAAAGCTTAACACCGGAGGAACCACCCCGAGCCCGGGGCGACAATCCGTGTCGCAACAAATTTTTTGCCATCACGGATTGTCGCCTTCGAGGTCAAAAACTTGGAACTGCACAAGCGTCACGGATTGTCGCCAGGCGACAATCCGTGACGGGGGCAACAATCCGTGCCGCCAGCGCCCTTCACGGATTGTCGCCCCGAGCAGGAGGCGACAATCCGTGTAGGGGTGAAAATCCGTGTCGCAACAAGAGCTGTCTCGAGTTGAAGTTTTTTTTTTTTCTTTCCTGTATTTCTCCTTTCTTTTTTTTTCTCATTTCTCTGTTGTGTGTGTGCCTACGGTTTTTTTTTTTGAGGGCCTTCAACTACATCCAGTAGTAAAGTATTTGATTTTTTTTTTCCAGTTTCTCCCACACATAATCTCTGAATTCAAATGTAATTTTGGCATACTAAAAAGAAAAAAAAAATCTCTATTTTTTGGATATCAAACATTTCGTTCTCTTTGCTGGTCTTTAATTTCTTTTTTTTTTTTAACTATACAGTTGTTAATATTTGTTTGATGTGTAGATGTATGGTGCAATTTTGATTTCTAAAAACGTAGAACCTTAAAGAGGTCACACATCCCCCAAACATGTGTTAAACGTTCGTGAGAATGTCTCAAAAGGTGCGCGAACTGTTTGCGGTTACGTCGTAAAGTGATTGGAAAAACTTCGCATATTTCGCGAAACATACGCGAGACATTCTCCAAAGTTTCGGGGTCTGTTTGGGGTTCAAGAACATTTCTTTAAAAGATCTTGGGAATATGACGAGGCTTTAAAGACACTTATGAGAACAAATCACAACCAAGTGTCCAGAAAGGGTTCGCAAAAATTTCATTAAAAAAAAACAACAACACATCCACGAACAATTGACGACGCTTCCGAACCCCCACGTTCGTGATCTTATGCAGACTAAAATACGAAAGCTGGATTTTGCCATTCGCGTCCTTCGCAAATCGTGTCTTCCGTGAAATCAACCCAAGGACGTTCCTCAGTTAAGTGAAGTCCATGTCATTTTCTTCAAACTTTCTATACCGTAACTTTGACCCATCCGAAGCCCGAATATGTAAATGAAACCATAGGTTCATGTGCTTGTTTTTCTTCTACGGGACTTTGAAGAATATGACTAATCTGCCGTCTGTACCAAAATGATAGCGTTACAGGATCAAGACCATGATTGGCAACAAAATCTGCAATGACAAACTTAAATCCACATAGATTCTTTCAAAATCCACGTTATTTTTCAATTTCTCCAAATTTGCAAGAATTGCAGAAAAGGGTACCCAAAACGAGGATAAGATTCTAAAGTTAGGGTTTACAATCTCATTCCTGAGCAAGAGCGCCCTCACGCGGTAGAAAACACTGAAATCTCTAAAATCCTTCTCATCGACGTTTTCTGTAAGGGGTGAGCTAAAGGACAAGTTTCATAAAATTGATGCTGTACCTTCAAAACCCATGCCATTTTCATGAAACTTGACCAAATTGTAGCACAAGGCTTACTAATTCCAGAAAAAAAAACAATAAAAAGTGGGGGTTCATGTTCTAGTTTTTGTGCTAGCATCGCCCCCATGCGACAGATATCATCGTTTTATAGTCCCCAAAATCTGGTCAGGAACCTATGCAGGGATGCCTGACAGGGTGGGTTAATAAAACTTATGCTGTACATTCAAAACCCATGTCATTTTCACGAAACTTGACCATATTGTAGTACTAATCCAAGAAAAAATAATAAAAGTGGGGGGTTCATGTGTTAGTTTTTTGTGCTGGACCAACCCATATGATAGAAATCATCCAAGGACCCTAAAATCTGGTCAGGAGCCTATCGTGGGTGCCTGATTAGGTGGGATTCATGAATGTCATGCTGTACATTCAAAACCCATGTCATTTTTACGAAACTTTATCGAATGTAGAAGAAGGATTACTTAATGCAGAACAATTGTAAAAATGGGGGGGGGGGGGTTCATGTGCTCGTTTTAGTGCTAGCAGGGCCTCCTTGCGACAGAAATCATCGTGAGACCCCCAAATCTGGCCAGGAACCAATGCAGGGATATACCCTGCTAGGATGCATGAATCTCATGCGGGCTCACTCAAAACCCTATTAAAAAAAATAACAACAACAAAAAAAAAAAAAAAAAAAAAAAAAACGTGTCACAATTGCAGTGATATGATGAAAAATATTCCGAAAGGAAGGTCCATGTCCGTTTTTCTTATTATTTTCCTTACACAGCCATAATGATATTATGTGGACGCAAGCGTGGAAAACTTCACATTGACGTGCTTGTTTGTTTGTTTGTTTGTTTGTTTTACCTACTTGTTGTAACCATGTGCAGAAAGTGATGATGGAGGAAGAAGAATAAATATAAGGAAATTGGAGTTTTGGCACTAGTCTGACGGTCCTCCAGAGGAAAAACAAATCTTAATATAATGACGTTGATAGTAGATGTGTTGGTTGTTGCAGTGGTTGGTAAAGTGTACCTTGGAGTACCTTGGGTACCCCCCCCCCCCCCAAAAAAAAAAAAAAAAAAAAAATCGATTTTCGTTTTTGTTAACCAGATTTGGTAACCAAAACTTAATATCTGAATGGTGAAAGTGATAAATATTTGTTTGATAATACTTTCGTGACCTTGAATTTTGTAACCAAAAATTAAAAAAATAATAATGTTTTGCATTAGTAATGAAAAGTTTAGATCTCATTTAGATAATATTATCAACAGAGACACCCAGATTTCAACAGAGATACTCAGATTGTTTTAGTTGTTAGACCTAAAGATGAAATGTGTGTCATATGTGACCCTGCACCACAAAACAAACAAAAAGTCGCCATGAACCTTTAGTTAAGACCATATTCTGGAAGAGCAGACTTTAAGCTTTAAAATGATGTATAACTCAAATCAAATCGAATCTAATATTGAAAAGAAAGCACAAACTCAGGAAAAGTGTGAACTGAGAAAAGAGGCTCTGAAGTACAGTGTCTAATCTTTACCAAGCCGTGCATGCTGGCTGTGCGATGCATGGGAGAAAAAACAGGAAGAAAACCACCGGAGTAAAAACAATTTAAAGATTATCAGATTGAATTGAAATTAAGCATGCCTCATTAACACATTCGGTCCGTAATTAATGCCAATTTTCAAGGCAGTAGTATTATCCTTTCAAAAGTTAATAGAGTTGAAAGTGAAGAGTGTGTACAAGGTTTTTCAGAAATGAAAAGGGGACTCTTAAGACATGAAGAAATTTTTACTTTTAATCAAAACTCTGAACATGCAGGAACTCAGAAAATACATTTTCGAGCATTTTCCGGTAGCCCCGCGCTGCTTGTGTGCGCGCGAATACTTAATATGTGTGCGTACGTCTACCCCTACGAGCTAGCTAGCTACAGGTAAAATCTCCGCGCGCGAGAGCTGCATGTTTCGGTCGTTGAGTTGGAAACGTGGTGACTGAAAAAGGGAATATTTCCTTCGAATGTAAGTAAATTAGTAAATAGATACATAGTTCTTTATTGCACTGCATAGGGGAACTTTAAAATCTGTTTAGATCTAACAGTTAGATATACAACTTTGATCTGAGACTTGGTTAATATCAAGGTTCAAGCGCTAGTAGAATCTAACGTTAGACCGATGTCTTTAATTACTGTACTGAGTATTTCGCACCGATCCCGTGGGCATGCCCACCAACCCCCGGGCCGCCACCCGACCGTACCGGCGGTGCTTGTTAGTGGAACACCGATTACTAGTATTCCGTAAGGCACGTCTTGACACGGTGCGAAAAGAGGCCTAACAAACATTAGGTCTACGTCTAGATTTAGGTGTCTTGTTCGTTCGATCTAGGTCTGTAATCTATGGCCTCATCACATGCAGTTAGACTGAATCCTCGTCTACTGTTGGGTCTAACGGTTACACTCTGTCACTCTCTCTATTACTAGTGTTAGACATTATAGCTAGGGTTACTAGCTGTTACTCTAACGTTAGTGTTACTGTGTTAGTCAATGTACGGCTACGCCTGTACTCAGTATGTCAAAACAATTCAATCGGGCTAGGCCTTATATATGATCACAATGAACTTACCACCTAACGTTAGCACATTAGCACTTGTATATCAGACAGTACAGGCCCACTACTCTAACGTTACTGCGCTGGTTAGATATATTGTAGGGCTAGAGCCAGGTCCAGGGCAAGGGGCTGTATACAGAAGGTGTAACAAATGTTAGATTTAGATCTACCAACGTTTAGAGTCTAGTAATATACTAGACCTACAATAATATATAGAAACTGGGCTAATCTAGGGCCGGGGTCTGAAGTATGAATAGCTGGCGTCTGGAATTATGATCTAGGACTAGGTCTAACCTTAGTCAAGATCTGGGCCACTGATTCTACCTAACGTTAAGAGGTTTCTAGTAACCTACTAGCTAGATCTAAGTTTAGACATCTAGAGGTTCTAAAATGTAAGATTACGTAGGCTAACTTTGAGCACAAAGTTCATGTTAGATCTAACATTAGAATAACCTAACATTAGCTCTAACGTGAATAAGCACTAATACTAGTCTCTAGAGCAGAGGTCAAGGTTGACTCCACTCTTTCTGGCATTGTAGACCTATGGGTTCAGAAAAAGAGTCTAGGATTTAGGCCTAGGTGTTTTATATAAAAGCGAGTCTACAACCAAGTGATCTTGCCATTCGAATATGCCCGAAAGGGAGAGAGAGAGAGAGAGAGAGAGGGGGGGGGGGGGGGGGAGAGAGAGAGAAAGTGTTTAGTCCTGACTGCCAACCTCTCCTAATCTGTGAATCATTTACATGTACTCTTCTAGATTACAAAAAGATCTAGTCAAAGAGGAACTATTTAGAAATGTCTTTACTCATAAGTACCAACTTCTTATGTTAATGTCTCAAAGAATAAAGGTTCATTAAAAAAAAATGAATACAGTGTATTACAGTTTTAATAGATCATTTATACCGACTCACTGAAACCTAAATATAATCTTCGTTCTTCTTTTTAAACTTGTCAAAAAGCTAGAAAAAATATTATCTCAATAAAAGAGATATATTTATAGTTATAATTGATTTGCATGGGGAATAAAGAAAATTATGTCAATGTCAAGATGCTTTTTCAAAACAATCAAATTTCAAATTGTTTTTATTTTTGTTCACTGTTAGCTTATAATGCTCTGCTTTAAAGATGAAACAAAAAATTGAGTCATGTTGATTTCTGTTTTCAGCTAGATGTACCAACATGTGGACAGACTGGGTCTTGTCTTCAAACTTCGCCAGAGAGAGAGACATAGGCCTATCCTGACTTGCCAAAATCTAATTGTAAAGACTGAGCTCTTTCTACCGGCAACAAAGTGCAGAACAACCAAGGTAAGAAACGGTAAATGTCTGAAATATGTTATAGCGGTCTAATTTGAAATATCTTTTAAATACTAACTTACTAAATGTTTGATTATCAAATGTATTACTTAAGTGCCCAGTTGAAAATAATGCCAAATCTAAATACGTAAATATTCCTATTCCATTTGAATAAATTGTAACAAGCATGTTTTCACTTTGACACTTGCATTACAATGCAATGTACAAGTACTTTGCAAACAAAGAGAGGAGAAGAATCATCTTATATCTCCATTTATATCAGAAGGGGAGCAAATCTATGATCAAATGTGTATTCTTGTTTTCTTGTAAATTCATTGCATGTTCTATTGTAGAGGATCATATGAAAGAACGGTATTCTATCTACTGAAGATGAGATCCTATAAAAATCAAACATAAATGTAATCAAGTAAGATATTATATATAATGAAATATTTCTTAACCATGTCAATTGGCACAAGTGTTTAATGTGTGCACAGTTGAAAATGCATCTGTAGTCTCAAATCAATTAACTTTCCATTATTATTATGTTGCGTTAAGTATGACGTATGGGTAATATGCTGTGATGTATTGTGCTTTATTTTTATCAAGGTGTCAGCAACAAATGGACATGCTGAGTTTGAGACCACATCCACTAGAGTGAGGGGGAGATAGAAAGATGTCTTGACATCGATGTGAATGCCCTTTCCAGCTCACAAGTAAGTGTCAACGATTTGATATTAGGAATATCATCTCATGAATACAAACCGATTTATGCAAGGAAATCATATCCTAATCCACATACAAATGAGAGCACGATACAATCAAATATTTGTGTACAGGAATTACAGGTGTCAAGATGACTTCCGTCCTATATAATTCATTTTCAGTAAGATATGGCTTTAGAGCATCAAAGATGATAATAACAATGAATTGATTAATGTATTACATGTAATACAAATTAATGTTGACAGTGATCTGAAGATCCAAAATCTCATACTAAGGGATTCATGAGATCGTGATGATAAATTTTAATTCATGATGAATGTGTTTGTTTTTTGTTGCAGTATGATTATCCTGTTTCAGTCATGATAATTATGATAATTATGATAAATGATAATTATTTAAGTTTTCGTTAATCATATTTTCGACCAGAATTAGCACAAAGTGGACAAAATGGACCCTGCAAACCACAGCCAACTACGGACAAAAGAAAAAAAAAAAGAAAGAGACAGATGTCCTGAATACCAACTTCTAATCTGTGCATCCCGTACTCTATTTCGAAAGGAAATATGGGAGGTAAGCAATAATACATGTAAAATGTAAACCCCAAATATGTTGGAATATTTTGTCAAGCCTTTGACATCTTGACCAAATTTTTGACTGTCGATTGTTCATTGGGCAGAAAATTAACGCATGTTTTGCTAAATGAATGCAGTACTGCATATGCATGTAGTCAATCACTCCAACAACGAAGATTTACATGAATTAACGCTGATTATTATTTTTTTTTTTAGCCTCTGTCAAAGATGGTTGCAGGAGTTTTTACGTTGTTGCAGTCGTCCAATCACACGCACATCTGTCCTATTCTCATCTTGCAATAACTTAACATTTACTCAGCAGATCATCTTCAAATTTGGGTTTATACAGAAGAGCTGATTACCTGGGCCTTGTACAAGTATCATTTTAGTTTTTGTTGTGATTTTGCTGCTGATTGTAAATTACAGGGAAACCCTTATTTTTATTGACTGTAGAGCATTTCTAACATGGTATTGTATTTACCTTCGGATGGCAAAGTTACCGTAACCTCTAAGCAATTTGACTTTGATTAGTTATGAGGTTATTGATGTGAAAGGTCACGGGTTATTATATGCACGAAAGTGTTGAATGTATCCAGTTACAGTATCAGGCAAGCACTACCTTGAAATTCTTCTGAATGGAATAGAAAGCTTAATGGAAAGAATTGGATATTTGGATCATGAAAGTTGCCTACATTTTATATTTCATTGTGTACTCACGGTTAAATTGCTACAATTAGGATCTACATGTACTGTATAAAATAATATACTTTACCGTTTTAAGGAAACACTACATATAGAGGAAATCAAGTAACCGTATGCCTTTATTAGCGTATATGTCACTGTGTCTTCACCAAAGATTAAAATGCCCATGTCACTTTCCTCAGATACACCATTCTTTCTCCCTCTCTCTCTCTCTCTCTCCAGAAACAACCCTGCCAGGCTATCCGGTCCGCATCCAGATTCCGTATGAAGGATGTCATTAGAACCTGAACTTACATGTGGAATGCATTCATCTAAACTTCTCAAATGTAATCACAATGTGCTTTCAGGACGATTAGAGAAGTTGAATATATAAAAGACATGTGTATATACAATGTATTAGAAATTTCTACTAATCCAGCTTGAATGCTTCTTTTCTAATCTTTTTTGTTCTTTTTTTTTTCTTTAGTGATGAAGTGAAACAAGGCCTGATATCAAAATGTGCACAACACTACTTGGCAAACAGCATTTACAATATGATTTGATATAGATCTATTTTCAATTTTGGTGGCAGCATTAAAGGGATGAGGGATGGTCTACTTTTGGTTGAGATGGGGGCTGAGATGGAGATTTTGTAAAATAACGACAACCCTGTTATGAAATATAGAGTAAACAATACCAAGAGGAATTCCACATTATTTGATAAAAATTGGTTTTGAAAAGGCTGAGATGTACAAAAACAAAGAGGTCCTAATGAAAGGTGGCACCCACTTGTAATTATTATCAATCTGTGTCACTTTTTAAAAATTTCTCGGCCGTTTCAAAACCAAGAACTTTAATCAAACAAACTTCAAATTAATCTAAGAATTTGATGCTCTTTCATATTTCATAAGTTGTTTTTTATTTGCTTACAAAAAGTTAAAGTCTGAATCTCCATCTCAACCAAAACTATACCATGCCTTTGAGACTCAGAGTTACAAGCCGCATACTAGTAGTTCATGGAAATTGATCCTGTTATTTCCTTTGAAGCCCAAACGCCAACATTTTAATCCTGTCAGATTGGAATGTCTTTTGTTTTTGTTTTTATGGGGGGGGGGGGGGGCAACAAAAGGGAAGTGAACTTTGCCTTTCTTCTACAGATGGAAGAAAATATGTGACATGTTAGAAAAAAAAAAAGAAAACTGCTCATTGAAGTGCTTAGAAATAGAAAACTTCACAGAGGAACAGTTGGTGAATCTGAAAGGAAATAGCATGAATAGTATGTATAGCTTAAAGGAACAAACTTAGGTAAAAGGTTCCAATCTAAACACCAAATACAAGAAGTAGTGAAAAGAAAGTGGACTGGTCAAGATGTATGTTTTGCCAGGTTTCTTTCACATGTGCCATAATTGTCATGATGTTGGTAATACTGTAGTATATGTTAGCTATTCAGGGCCCCAGCAATGTATTCTGGTACTTGGAATAAGGGAAAGTATAGAGGGAAACATTACCCATGCATTTTGGAGAGGTGATTTTTTTTTTCTTCACTGAGAGACGAGTATTCAGTACAGACATCTTATCACATTGGTCTGCAGAACACAAAAATGTAAATATCAGACTAAAAGTAGATGTTTAAAAATTTGGCAGTCACCATTCTAATTTAGTTATACATTGACGTAAGTTCAATGCAACAGCGTACAGTCATAATTAGCTGGGGTATGTAACCACAAATTGTGAAAAAGATAGAGATATTGAAATACATGTATTGCTTAAAGAGAAAATTTAGTTTTTCTAACTGGTGTAACGTTTGTGATGGTGGACATATTATAGAGGTTATCAATGCAATTGATGTAGTCAGCGCAATTTGTATTGTTGATTTTCAAACTCTTTGGACGTATGTCACAGAGATTTGTTGAAAGACGTTTTCCCTGAGGACTCATTCTTTTTTCAATGCTTTTAATCATTTAAGAAGATTGCTTTCAGATGGATTTTTTGTTTGTTTTTAGATGTCCACAAATCGAAACTGAGGTTCTGTACCTTTCAAAACGAAATACCGTTGAAGAGAAATAATTATGTATATTTTGCAGGATTCAAGCATGTTCTTAATGTGTATGGTATTTTTATCAGCATTTTGGTAACCAGCAACATAGATGTCAAGTTCTGCTATTCTAGTAAATGTACGCTAATGGCAAATCATTGTTTTAAAAAAAGAGAAATTGCCTCGTCTACTGTTTACTGTATTTCATTGTGTGTTGATATACAATTTAGTTCGTGAACGCTGTTTGAGACGGTGGTTGCGGGCGTGTGCACATTGTGTAGTATATACGTTTTGTTGGTTGACTGGGAATTTAGAGTGTAGGTGATAATCGAAATCAATTTTTTTTCACAAAGTTGTGATAATATAGAACAAAAAATCGAATTGCAAACAAACAATTTGTTACATGTCTGCTCCTAGGACATAGAACTTGGCCAAGGATAAATATAATCTTCAATATAGATTCGATGATATAACCGACTTAATGATGGGAAGGGGAAATGAGGCTGTTATTGCATTGTACTCATTTCACTTCTAATACATCCTTTTTACTTCTGTTTTTCTTTTTTTTCAGGGTGATATTTGCCTTACTTTTTCACACAAATCCGGGATACATATATAACATTCTTATGTCGCGTTCCAAACGACGTTCATGTAAACAATCAACCATCATAAAAGAAACATTTAGTATTCTTCTGCGGGAGGATAGATCAAAATAAAATGCAAACACCTCGCCTTAGAACATTACAAAAGAAAAAGTGATTTCGTGCCTATCCCTTGCAGGGCTGCGTTTCAGGGAATGAGAATGCAAACTATATAGCATTATGAATTCCAAAGCATTCTCGGGAGAAGGGGTGAGTATGCAGGATGGGAGATTTGGTATCGTAATTTTTAGGTGATCCGAGTATCCTCTCGGATCACCTTCTGTATCTGTACTGATTCTTTATTCTTCTTTCTTTATTTCTTTATTTCTCCGCAAAAGTTGTGCAAGAGTTAGCTCAGAACGTGCATTGCCTATCAATGTCAAACGTATACCATAAATGTATCATGTCGCAAAGACGACAGCGCAAGTAAAATCATAGTGATCAGTCGACCATGACGTCACTATGACGTCATTATATGAAAACACATTTTCATGGAACTGAGCTGTTTCCATTTTCAATTCATAGATTTATTTTGTGTCATGCAGTTCATTATCTGTTCATCGGCATGGTCAAGTCGAGTTCTAAGGTTCCTAGGGCCTATAGAACCTGGTCGGGGACTATAGTCTAGTCTACTAGACTAGGCGTTAAAAACAACAACAACAACAACAAAACAAACGTATGTGACCGTGCTTCACAAAACGAACAAAAAGTCGCGCACATTGATTTTACGTGAGGACTGAAAATAAGTGAAATGGGTCAACCTAGCCGATCTTGACTTTTTCATATTAATTGCTGAAAGAGCGTGTCTTCTTTTACCTTATGCTAAAAATTGGGATCATAAAACGGGCAGGAAAGTGTGTTTTCTAGCACTTTTGGTAGAAGAGTGTGATTAGGTACTGTACCTAATCACACTCACGTTTGTTTTGTTGTTGTTGTTGTTGTTTTTAAGGCCTAGTCTTGTAGACTAGACTATAGTCCCCGACTAGGGTCTATAGGCCTTAGGCACAACAGAAAAAGTGTGTTAGGGAGATATCTTCGTCGCGACGATATGAGACAAAAGATCGTCGCCAATCGTCCCCGACGATTTAAATTTTTTTCATGTGCTCATTACTGCACTCTTTTTGGCTCATTATAGATATCAACAAAAGATGGTTCCGACAAGTCGGAACGAAGTCGTCTCTTTTCGTCGCGACTAATCAATTAAGGCGGTCTTATGTCGATCGGCGAAGCGTTTCAGTGATTGTTCAAACGTCGCACATCGTCCCCGACGACTGCGTATTCAACTTGACTAACGGTTTTGTAAAGGTTTTGGTGATGGTTTCGCGTCGCTCATCGTCCCGACGATTGACCATTGAATTTAAATCACCGTTCCGTGGCGAGTTTGTTAATCCATAATTGTCCAAACGTCGCACTTATCGTCCCGACGATTGTCCATTCAACTTGAATCACTGGTCAGAGACGCGTTTAGTAATGTATTGTTAAAGCGTCGCGCATCGTCCCTAGGCTTGCCCATTGAACTTAAATCACCGTTTGATATGAGTTTGAAACGTCGCACATTGTCCCGACGATTGCTCATTCAATAATAGAAATTGCTCGATGCTGAGGTGTTTATTTTTTCTAACATCGCGAGTGGTCCCGACGATTGCCCATTGAATTGAAATTGTCGTTCAATGATTGCCACCAGGGTAATTCATCTTCTATGAAGCCTTGCTCTCATGTTTGCCATACTCTTGTCTGTAAACAATACAAAAACATCGTAACGAGATGCGATGGCTGTCAGACTCCCGAAATTCTTGAATGAATCATGAAAAAAAAAAGTGATGAACGTACATTATTATCTTTCCACAAGTCCAGAGCTTGAAAGAAAACATCCGGCATTTATTTTATCATCGTACGGAGTTGAATATCATTGTTATTCATTTCCGAACGTCAAAGCAAATTTCCGACACTTATATTAACATCTTTCAGAGCTGAATGTTATTGCTATTTACTCTCGAACGCATAAGCAAATATCCGGCATTTATTTCATCATCATACGGAGTTGTATATCATTAGTAGTCATTTCCGAACGTCAAAGCAAACATGCGATATTTATCTAATCACCGTACGGAGTCGAATATTACTGTTATTCATTTCCGAACGCAAAATCGAATTTCTGACATTAATTTTAGCACCGTACGGAGCTGAATCTTACCGTTATTCAAATCCAAAAGTATAAGCATCCTTGGTATAAGCAAACATCCGACATTTATTTTAGTACCGTACGGAGTCGAATATTACCGTTATTCATTTCCAAAAATAAAAACAACATCTGACATTTATTTTAGCATCATATACGGAGTCGAATGTTACCGCTGTCCATTTCCAAAAGTAAAGGCAAACATCCGACTTTTTTTTTGGTGGCCCGACGTGCGTTTTTGGTGGCCCCGGTCCACCGAGCCACCGTTAGCGTCGAGCCCTGGTGTATACCTCACTAACCTCAGCTTGTTGGGGAAACTTATACTGCCATACGAGGGGAGATGCTTTCATCTCCTCTAGAGAGCTTCCCTATGAGCGAATGAAAATCTTTGTTTGGCATTTTCATTTCTATACTCCATAATCATTCGTTGTTTCCAAACATTTTCATAATGTCGGTATTTCAATATCATAATATTTTTCTTAATGTATTCCATTTTCATTCCTTGACCAAAGTCAGTAAGTCCGCCACAAGTACGGTAATCGCTACGTTTCGCGCAGTGCAATATGTGCCGAAGTGCGAAACACGTGGTTATCAAGTTCAATGAAACGCGCCGTCCATGCGTGCTTCTTGTTTGGTTTCATAGTAGCTCCATGGTTACGGCAAAGACAATAAACGGAGGAGGTACTCCGTGTAGTGTTTTTCGTTTACCCGGGAAAACAGTTTACATTCGATACAAATAAATAAATAGTCACGTCTTTTACTGTATGATGATCGCCAAGTCGGGAAGAAGTATCTAGAGGACTTCTCAGTTGATATGTCCGTGATGTTCATTCTAATTTTCACACGCAGTGGTACGCAGATTTTATGAGTGTGAGATCGAAAGAAGTTTCAATATATGTTGCCATGATATTATGTAGGCCTACTGTTGTGTAATTGGGTAGGTATAGCTCTTACACTATAAACTTCAGCTTGTTGCAGCGGCATCTGGGAAAGCGATATTTTCTTCGGCATTCGGGACCTTTTTTATATTATCATTATTTTTTTTTGACACGTGATTCGATTGTAAGTATGAAGCGACGAATAACCCCTTTGTTTTGTTTTAGTGTTAACATTAATGTGTAATACACCAATACTGTTCAACGTGTGTGTGTTTTTTTTTTACTGTTAAAGAAGCCAAGATAAGGCTACATTTTAATAGAATTATGCCGTTTGGTCGGTTTACAGACTGCTTATAACCTGAAATAGTTGCAGTGCGCGCATTTTTTTTTGCCACCTGTTTTCGCAGAAATTTACACTAGAAAGGTTGTCAGTTTTTTTTTCTTCTGCCGTCATTTCCTCTGATATGATTTGTCGTGGCCATTAAGTTAGTTTCAACCTAAAAGATACGTGTCACGTAGGTCTATTGGTTGCCAGCACGCATGTATCTGACTTGTGCGGTTAAGTCTGTTGTTGCTGTTGTTTTCATCATTCATGGGAGGGGGCAAACAAGAGTGAGAAATGAGGGAGAGGTGAAATCAGAACAAGGAAACATCTGTTCATTTAGCTGTCACTTATGCCAGCAGTAGTAATTGTCATCACCATTGCTATTCAGATCAGTTTTAGTCATATCCTATAACATTCAATACACGACTATCATCATCATGACATGAGAGAGAGAGAGAGAAAAAAAAAACCGTCACCCGTTCCGTTCAAGGCGTAAACAAAGCAAACGAATCGCAAAGTAGATCAACCGGGGGGGGGGGGGGGGGGCGGGTTTCATCAACGAGTTCGTCGGAGGTTTTCACAAATTTTCACAAATTTGCTATCAGCCAATCAGACGCAAGGATTTCAGTAGCTTTTAACAGTTGTCAGTGTAAATCACAGACAAAAAGTTTCATGAAACGGTCCCCAGGAAGGTGGATTCATGGTACAATATTCTGTATGGCATACCAGCAATACAAACAGACACGTTACTGCAAAATAAATGATAGAACACACCAAGCGAGCAGGCTAGAATCAAACCTCCTTTTGTAGGAAAAGTCCAACAAAATTCTTACAACATACCTGTAATAGGGGGTTCACACGTACACAAATTGGCACGTTACAGAACTTATTTTTTGTTACCCTTTAGCAAACTCCAGTCTTTTGCACATGTGGACACACACACACGCACACACACACACGCACACACACACACACACACACACACACACACACAACAGAAAATTAGTGCGAACCAGTAGCGCGATGCATAACCTCAGAAATCTTGCTGATATTTCTGAATGAGCGCGGTATTTGCCCCGGCAGTATTTGAACGGTCGGGTTTAGAAACTTGATTGAGTTCTTTTATTCCCATCATTAACAACAGCGTGCTCTCCATACCACTGTGAGGCACAAGAACAATAGTTTCATCGATTGGCAATTAGCGGGTTATTTTCTGTACGTGTGAACGGTTGCAAAAAAAAAAAAAAAAAAAAAAAAAAAAAAAAAAAAACTCAAGTTTCCGAGGGTGGCTGGAGCGTCTGAGCCAAAAAGTGTACAATCCTCGCGTGTACGCTCTTTTGTCTCAGAAGTTGGAAAAAAAAAGAAAACCTCGAGTATTGGAGCATGTTTAGTAACGCGCTATTTTGCACATGTGAAGGCGGGTATTGATAATCAGACTCAGCATGGGGGGGGGGGGGGGCTGATGAAATCTAGCATTAAAAGAATGAACTACACTGACATACTAAAAATGATAGAACTGGACATGACGTTCATGACCTCTATCCGAGTGCCTCAGACACGGGAAGTACTATGCATGTATCTACAAGCTACATTAAAGTAAAGCATAATCATAAACGCTGCGATTCGAAGTGTTCTTCTGTTTTGCTTTCAGCAATAACCAAAACTGTATTTTTACGCTCGATTCACAGTGGAGCACTAAATTAATCGAGCGTATGATATCAATACTAACTCTTTAAGAAGCAGGCCTGTGATTTCTCTATTTAGTCTGTTGAAGTATCTCATTGATATGTTTTTTTTTATTTTATTTTTTTTTTCAGTCAATTGTGCTCCCCTGACTAAGCTATCAAGAGTATAGCTTTTGTGTTCGGAAACTGGATTCACGCAAAGCATACATTCACCATGTATAGTACAATGCTCCAATATTGATGAAAGCGGTTTCGTGTGTGATACGTATTCCTCTTTCGGGTGAGTGTGCTGTGAAATCCGGTCATTTTGTTTTATTTTCAAGTACATCTCCTTATTTTGTATAACTGCGGATGAGACTTTATTTCATTTTCTAAATCATGCAGAATGAGCCATACGTTTATTTTTCGGCATGAATAGATAATTCGCCTTTTTGAATGACGAACCTTCGTGTAATTTTTGGATTAACAGATTTGTTACAGCTGCACTGGGATGTCTTCTAAATTATATTTTGAGGTCACTGAGATCAAGATGATCATGCGTAGGCATAAACTCTCTACACTTTAATGTACACGAAGTTGTTCAATTAAGAAAAATTAACATATTTACCCTTGCTTACAACCCAGCGCATTACAACGCATCGCACATTAACCTGCCAATGCCCAATAATCTTGGTAACAGCTCGATATTCCGAAGGTTCGTTATTCACAAGACTCTTTAGTCCGAAGATTCGTTTTTCCGAAGCTTCGTTATTCCGAATTTCATTTTCGAATTAACGAATCTCCGGAATAACGAACCGTCGGAATAACGCCACAATGTTCGGATTAACGAACCCTTTTTCATTTTCGGATTAACGAACCTCGGTATAGGAAATGTGTGTGTTTCAGATTAATGACCCTTCGGAATAGCGAACCTGGGAATAACGAACAGCACCAATAATCTTATAAAGAGAAAGGATGCCCGATATATACAGTAAAAATATTGAGGTATAATTAAGATACAGCATTATGTACATAACAGCAACAACAACACCAAAATTAGGATAGAGTAAGCAGACAAGTTTTCAACAATGATTTGAACACATTGATAACAATAGCCTTTCAAACACAAAGTTCAAAATTGATGCGCCCCTCTAGCCTGAAATAACTATCAGTCTCATATTCTATATAGACACTGAGGTGTCCACCGCGTACAAAAAGGGGGAAATTTGGCTCTTGCATAAAAATTGGCAAATGGTGCAATTCTAAGCATACTAATTCTTAGTTGTAAACTTACTAGACGTTTGATAGAATGCATGGTACTAAAAAAAAAAGCACTTTGAATATGTTTAATGTAACAAACCGTTGTCAAGAATAACTCTATTTAATATCTAAAGTCAAGAATAACTCTATTTAATATAATGGCGCATGTCCATTTTGATACATAATATATATACTGAAAGTTAACGTAAAAGATGAAAATCGCAAAATTATAATTAAAGATTACAGGTAACAGTGTATCGTATAAGACTCGATAACTTATTATGATAACATCCATAGGTCGGCTTTCATTGCACACTATTCCGCTGCTATCAAAAAGAAACTAATCTAAACATGTAAAAAATACAGCCTCAGTATTGCAGTTTCATCAAATCAATGTGCTACATGCTGATAAACTGTCCGCAGTTTTTTTTTTTCGAGGGGCAGAGAAGCATATTCAAGGTGTTAAAGGGGATGGCTAGTAACTGATCAGTGGGAATCAGTGGGAATGTTGGAGGATGATTGTTCCAGTCCTTGTAGTCCAGGCTAGAAGGCACCCAACCTTGTTTTTGGATATATACAATGTTTTTTGATGGTTTCTTGTCAATTCGAGGGTGCTGATTCTAAATCCGATTGATGCCACTCGCGTAACCTTGAGCATTTTCGGCAAAATGCAAAAATCCAAAATGGCCGCCAGATATGCTAATTCGGCCGTGATAAACATAATAATGCGCATTTTATGACAAATTATTCCACCAATCTTTGTACATTTCTGTTCCTAGAGTTACTCCATCTGCATTTGCAAGAGAATTTTCATTTCATATAGGTTCATTTAGTATTTAAAGCTTATTTTTATTCAAAATGGCCGCCATTCCTATGCTTATGTACTATATGAATGGCAAAACATAATGCATGAGAATATAGAACAAATTTACTGTATTTCCAGTCCCGTACCTACGCTGTGATAAAGTGTTGCATGTGTAATACAAATATGTTGGGTGTCACTTACAATATAGAGGGCCTACATGTATATTTCAGCATTTAATATTCATAAACCTTACTATGTTTAACACAATTTCTTATCTATTTCATTTTGTCTCAACAACGAATATAAGTTCACTAAACGTCTCGGAAGAAATCAATATAATATCATATTCTACACGCAGGTTGAATATAAAAATGTAATACTAACATAATATATTAAGAAGCCTAGATGCATTGTATTTATCAAATAATGTTGAAAATGGAGGGGAAGCTAGAAAACAAAGCTTCTAATATACATTCCCCTATAACCATATTAACAAAGTACAGAAAATCCTATACAGTAAGTGCAGAGATACATGGTTGCAGACACAAACATACCGGACGTTAATGACACAACTAAAAACCCTTTACATTATAGATTTTTTTTTTCTAGCAAGGAGTTGGGGGCGGGGGGAGGGAGGCGAGTTTGAAATGGATCATAACCTCCATCACTTTGATATGATATAATTTAGAAGTACCGCCTTGATATTATACAGTAAACTTGATTTTCTTCTTGACTTAAAACAACGACAAAAACTGGTGAAGGCATAAACGAAACTGTCTAAACGCAATACCGTACAAACTATTCATTAAACATCAACAAAGGAGCAGTGAGATACCTCTTTCAGTTCTCTTACAGTTCCCAGGTGTTGATAATAATTATACACTTTGACATCATGATCTCATTCAGTCTTGTCTTAAAACTAAAACTGTAATTTTTATTGTCTTTAAAGAACCCTTTAATTGGATGTTTGGCAACAGGTGACATCAGCCCCAAATTTGCAGAATTCTCAGGCTAAAGATGCATATTAGTCTTGCAATTGCTTTAATTGAAACCACATCTGGTGATGTTCAGCACTTCCTCAGGGGTCAGAGGGCGATTATTTGCCATAGAAACAGAATGAAGACATGAAGACTTGCTTGATCACCACCCGTTGAAGCCCTATGGCTTTGTTGCCAGGCCAGAGACAGTGTTGTAGGTAACTTAGATGGTGTCAGAGATGACATCAGACCAGCATCTTCACCAACCGGTTTTGGGGTCAAAGCTTTCAAGTTACGGGAGGGAAATCTAGGCTTGTGGGATTTCAGACGCATTGATGGCAGGTTGTTCAAGGGGGCATTTCATGAAGCGTTTTGTCAGATCTTCTCTTTTTGACTAACTGTTATAAGCTACTAAAATCCTTGCATCTGATTGGCTGAGAGCAAATTTGTCAGACAAATTTTTCAGACGAAACGCTTCATGAAATGCCCCCATGCTATCGTGTTTGGAAGGTCAGGGTATGCGTTGACAGCACGTTGACTGGTGACACTTGCCATCCTTTCCATCCAGCGTGAGGGAGAGTGATCGAGTGCCAGTGAAGGAAGGCAGACTTCCTTAGCCTAGGCTTGGAAGGCTTGCCATAGAGGGCTACCTTGAACACAGCATTGGCAAGATGGTTACTAAGATGGAAGGCATGGGTCGGATGATAATCTTATAAAGGTTGGGGCAAAGTCTCCAGAAAGTGAAGAACTCCTCTATTGTCTTGAGATGGGTCAGTACTCAGCTCATGTCATCCAAGGACTGTCTATGAGACGTAAAAGATCATCTGCAAACTTCCTACGTGAAGGGAATGTTATGTCACCATGTATATGCTAAAAAGAGCTCTAGTGGAGTTAGTTTACAGCCACCATTAAGGAGGCCATCATTCAGAGTCCGAACACGGCTGGTCTGGTTACCTAGAGCAATCCTGAATCTGCAAGTGCCTGTGCTGAAGATTAAGGACAAGCAGTGTGAAGTTGTTATAACACTGCTTTCAGAATGAGGCAGCACTGTACAGATCTCAGAGTCTCTCTTGACATCATATACGCAAATACATTCACTCAAAAAAAAAAATGGTAGAATTCATCTTCCATATATAGTTCATCTAGGTTAACATGAAAAACTTTTGGGCCTTGTTTTCATTTCAGAGATTTGACAACAGGAAGTGAGGTGGTCCCTTTTTTCCACTTTCCCCTTCCTCATGTTCTTTCTCGGGTGAGGGGACTGAAAAGTTTGTATAATATCGCTTTAGATAATGTAGAACAGGAAAGGTAATTGGAAATTTCATTTGTGTCATCATCTAGGATTCAGCCTTTTATCAAATTGTTCATGTTTTATAATTCCTGATAAACGATGTTGATGTTGGCGTCAATTTAAGCTTTGGTGGGTTTTACCAAATTTCTTGGGAAAAATTCAGATTGAGGAAGCAAATTTGGATGTTTGCATCAAAGAATAAAACAGCTTTTGTTAGTGACAATCCTCTGATTTATAATAAGCACACAAATTGAGAAACAGTGTACCTGGGTGACAGAAAAAAAAAAAGAAAATTTGTTTTTTCCATGAACACTTTGCCGTTCATATTGTGCAGGGGTATATGAGTGGCATTCATTTTGAAGTTTTGTATGAAGAATATGATAAGTCTAAAAACAATACATTTTCTGTTTGTTTGCTTGTTTGTTTGCTTGTTTTGCTAGTGGCACTCATTAGATTTGCATGGCACATGCAAAATTTGATAAAAGCGTAGGTATGTGACTGAAAATTCGTCTTCTATTTCTATGCATATTTTTTACCATTCATATAGTACATGAGTATAGGAGTGGCGGCCATTTTGAATTGAAAATAAGCTTAAAATACTAAATGTACCTCTTCAAATGAAAAGTTTCTTGCATGTGCAAGTAGAATTACTCAAGGAACAAAAATTTAAAAAAACTTTGATGGAATAATTGGTCATAAAATTGACATAACTGGGATTATCATGGCCAAATCAGCATATCTGGCGGCCATTTTGGATTTTTGCATTTTGCCGAAAATGCTCAAGGTTACACGAGTGGCATCAATCGGATTTGGAATCAGCACCCTCGAATTGACGAGAAACCATCAAAAAACATTGTATATATCAAAAAACAAGGTTAGGTGCACTTTCTATGGAGCCTAGCCTATTGTGGGGTTCATTTAAGAGTACATTATATATCTATTCTTGTGTGAAAATTATTTGCCTCAGAATGGTCTCATATTCAAGTAATGTGCAGTTTAATATTTCCAGGTGAGCCTGGTCAGTGACGGGGCATTAATCTGCACATTACTTGAAGATGAGATCATTCTGAGGTAAATAGTTTTCACACAACAGTAGATGTATAATGTACTCTTAAATGAATCCCACAAGGATTGGAACAATCATCCCTCAGCATTCCCACTGATTCCCACTGATCGGTTACTAGCCATCCCCTAAGCATGAAATAGTATAATTGTTTGAGGTGAGGATTCAGCTATTAGCCTTTTTACAGATACAACGTACTTTGAAAAGAAAGAAATATTAAAGAGCATACAATTCTGACAGGAAATCAAATTTCATTTGGTGAAGATCGGTTCTGAAATGGTAGAGATATCCAGAAACAAAGTGAAACATCGCGATCCTTGTAAAAGGCGGGCACCTATATCTCAGCCATTTCAAATCGCACTTCTCTTTGGGTTTTGGATTCACGATGAGCCCTTCCTGTCATACTAAAAAAAATAATCATTGTCTGATTATGTCAATTACTATCGCAGTATTTCAAAGTGAAATGAATATCCATACTAACTAGTTACTACCTGTAAAAGTGGAAATTTTCGCGGTGTTGAAATTTTCGCGAATTTCGCGCAACCAGAAACTATATACTATATACCAGAAAATAAAAGCACGTGAATATTTTTTGCTTGCTGTATGTTCCTGTGCGTGATGCCTTTATTCCGCGGAATTAAAAACACGCGAATCTCTTCTTAACCGGCCAAACGCGAAAAATTAGTCGCGCGAAAATATCCACTTTTACAGTACATGACACAAACATAATGATGTCTTGAAATTTGTTGTGAAGATGATAGATGAATGTTACAAAGAGATAGGAGGTAGAACAATCCTAACCGCATTCATGCAAGACTAATGATATTGTAGCAATAGTACCCCCCCCCCCAAAAAAAAAAACACCGCAATAATCATAATAATAACAATAACGATAATAATGATGATAATTGCAAAAAAGTCTTCTCTATTTAGAGTAGCCTCTTTAATGCTATCAGTGCTCTAGCTGTCAGAGGGCCCGCCTGACATTATTGCCCTATATAAAGTTGCTATTTAAAACGGAATAGGACGTAATCGCTGCGGGGAGGGAATTGAACTCGGGTCCTTCGACTGGGAGTCGTGAAGCTTAATATCCACCGTGCCACGGCGCCCTCCCCCCCCCCCCCCAAAAAAAAAAAAAAAGAGGAAAACCAAAAAACACCCAAACAAAAAAAAAAGAAAAATGAAAGAAAACAATGTTATTTGGCATAAAACAGTCATGATTATGCTTGATTTTTATGGTTCATCCCTGCAATACTGAAGATTTGCGATTCTTAATATCATTAAAGTATCCGTGGCATAAATAATTATGCTTATTGTAGCTGGCATGCAATGCATATAGTGTAGGCAAGAACTTCCACTTGCATGCTTATCTCTTGGTTCTCGGGAAATTTGCAAAATTATCATGCACGCAATTATTCCTCGTTTTACAGTAAACCTTGTGTTTGCATGTTGCAACTTAAGCGGTAAAACAATACAAAACCAAAGGCAAGGTTAAACTTCGTCTTCTTTACACATCATTCTTAGGATGATCACTGACATGGCAATTTTGTGTGTCCACCGCTTCAGAAAGATTAACTGTCTTATAATTTGATCGACATTGTGGGATTAACATCTGCAGGAAGAGAACCTGAAGCATATTCCAAAATTCGGTTCAAATATATTAGGAGCCAAATCTTCAAATTTCATTCTATGTTGACGAATTCATATACACGGACGAAAGGAGAATGGTCAGCAATGTATACAAATTTCCGTCAAACTTCCAATGGCCCATTTAAAATATTATGCAACATGTAGGTTAATTGTCAGATCATCAAGTGATCAGCAACAGTGTGAATACCGCTGTGCCAGCGTGTAGTCATCACAACAAGCAAGAATAGCTTTTTCGTATAATGTACAAGCACGTCAACAGTACGCGGCAGTTTCTTTCAGGAGATTAAGTTTGCTACGCTGAACGTTTCACGTTATAAAAGAACCTTCTTCATCCCCATCCGGACAATAGAAAGCGTCGCCTACATCATCATCCCCATCCCGACAATAGAAAGCGTCGCCTAAGCAACCACATCCTGTGTACCACCGATGCTGTTGTTGTTCTTTTAGTTTTGCGGAGCTCTCTGCCGGGTGTGCCGGGTGGGCAATTTACTCCAAAAAATATATTCAATTTAAATATACACTTAAATTCAATTATAAAAACCAACACTACTTCTAATTATTTACAAAATCTAATAATAATAATAATAATAATAATAATGATAATAATAATAATAATGATAATAATAAAAATAATAATTATGATTATATATATATATATATATATATATATATGTATCAATATTTACAAACGAGATATTTACAGAGAAAGAAAGGGGACACGTTTTAAGAAAAGATATCGCCTGCCTATACTCCTGCACTGACATGCAGGGTTACGCCGTTCCCGTCGGCAAGCAGGTAGAGGACACGCCCGCCGACGCCGGTGAAGTCTCGGCCTTTCCCGGGGGCAGGCGCCTCTAGTGTTAGCCTATATGATAGGCGGGGACATCATGGAAGAGGACGGGGATGATAGAAGAATAGAGGAAAGGGTGAGGACAGAACAGAGAAAACAGCCACCGATGCTTTTCGTCCCGTCTCTTTGTTGGGTATGTCGGAGCACTAGACCATAAAGTCTTTGTAGATCCGAGCATGCATTGTAAGAGGGCTTGCTCCATTCAGTCGATTTGAGCCGACATTATAAGTCGTCTTTAAGATGACAATAGCCTTTCAAACACAAAGTTCAAAATTGATGCGCCTCTCTAGCCTGAAATAACTATTCTATATAGACACTGAGGTGTCCAAGAAGTTCAAGAAAAGGAAAATTTGGCTCTTGCACAGAAATGGGCACATGGTGCAATTCAAAGCATAAGATACTCATTCATAATTGTAAACTTACCCCAACGTTTGAAAGAATGCATGTAACTGAAAGAAAATATCTTTAATATGTTAAATGAAACAAACCATTGGAAATCGGAGAAATCTCTCCACCTGAAGCTTAACAATATATTGTTATATCAATAACAGTCAAGTTTCTTTACAACTCGTCGTAGCTACCATCAACCTTCTTGGGGACCATTTCTTCGCACTCAGCCGGAAAAGGACAGCTGAAACAAGTTCTGCAGTCGAATTCCCGTTTGAAAGCTGGACAGAATCTCTCCTCCAGCTCTTAAGTATTACAGGACGACATAGATTTTAGCAATTATATTACAACCATCACGAAGGCCGACGACCAGTTGAAGTAAATGCCGCAACAGAATAAAAAGGTAAACCCGGTGTTAAAATACAAAGATTTGATTCAATGGTGTGTCAAAGAACACAAATATCAATGTATTCTACAGCAACAAAGTTAACGGAGTTTGACAAAGAACGACGACCAGCTGAAATAAGTATTAGAATGTTAGTCTAGTTCCCGTTTGGAAGTCGGACAAAATCTCACCACCTGATGCCAAACAATATTATATCAATAACAGTCAATTTTCCTTACAACTCGTAGCTACCATCTTTTAATCATCACTAGCCCCTTTTTACACTTTCACGGATTGCTTCACGGATGACCACGGATCGTCATCCGTGGTGTTCCGGCATGCAAAATATCGATTTTCCTTTCAATGCCGGTGTGAATACGGTCCCAACTGGTTGTCTACACGGACAAGTACGGAAGCTACAAGGACAAGTACGGTGCCTACACGGACAGACAAGGAATGAACGAGGACCACAGCGGAAACGATACGGAGCTAACACGGATATCAAGGAAGAGCACGGATGCAACTGGGTCCCTTCGCGGTGTTTACGCGGATATCCCCCAAAAGTTGACACATTACATTTGCTTTTTCTTTTGATACTTTATCATTCTTGGGCGACATGCTTCCAGAGCTAAGTAATATGTAACAAGCACACCAGAAAATCTACAGCAGAGTACATACGCATCTGCTTGTCGACATCATAAAGGCATATCTCTTTGTTGCAAAATCTCATTTTGCGGGAACATAACAACATAAACAAAGCAAAACAAACTAAGACAAATCAACCCCCCCTTAAAAAAAAAAAAACAGCAAGAAGATGTGTGTGGGTCACTGAAGATTCTCATGCGATATAAACCTACTAGAGGAGTCGATTGGCTGTACTGATCTGTGAAGATGTGAGCAAATTTCATTGACTTTCTGAGCTTGTATTGGCAAAAGATTCACGAATTTCTTATCCCCGATGGAGCCGATGCTAATACGGACGTTCCGATGTCTTCACGGAGGCAACACGGAGTAGCCGGTGCCTACAAGGAAGGAATACGGATGCAACACGGAGTAGACGGTGCCGACAAGGAAGAGTTTGTATTGATTTCCATCCGTGATGTCCGGGATGAAAAATCAAGCAAGCTCATTTTTTTTTTTTCGGCGGACATGCCGGATGATCAAGGATAATGTCGGATGACTTCACGAAGTCAACACGGTCATGCCGGAAATAGTACGGATGATCCCGGACCGACGATCCGTGGTCATCCGTAATTTTATGCAATCCGTGAAAGTGTAAAAGGGGCTTACAGCGACCAATTTTTCGCACTCGGCCGTGAAAAAAAAAGAGTTCCGTGTGTGTGTGTGTGTGTGTGTGTGTGTGTGGTTTATTTTGTATGTGTGTGTGTGTGTTCCCGAAACCAAGACATCATCTCCCGAAACATAATGGCAAGTGAAAACATTTGCATAATTTTCCTTTGGTGCTAGTTTCTGGTTGCGGAAAGTGGGCGAAAAAAAAAAAATCCGCCTTTACAGTAAAGTTAAAAGGCGAACCCAGATGACATTCTATGGTATGTTGACGACATGAAATCAATTTTTTCTTTGTTTTGTTTCTTTTTCTAAGAATAACAAACAATAAGAACAGTTAACAGGGATCGACAAAAGCGGGAATGGACAGCTGAAACAAGTTCTTCAGTCGAATTCCCGTTCGAAAGCTGGATGGAATCTCTCCTCCCGCTCTAAAATTTTACAGGACGACATAAATTTTAACAATTATATTGCAACCATGACGAAGGCCGACGACCAGTTGAAGTAAATGCTGCAACAAAGTAAAAAGGTAAACCTGGTATTAAAATACACAGATTTGATTCAATGATGTGCCAAAGAACACAGAAATCAATGTATTCTATGCAGATACAAAAATGACAGAAGTCAACGGAGTTTAACAAAGAAAGACAACCAGCTGAAATAAGTATAAGAATGTTAGTCTAGTTCCCGTTTGGAAGTCGGACAAAATCTCTCCACCTGAAGCTTAACAATTAATTCGATAACAGTCAAGTTTCCTTACAAGTCGTCGTAGCTACCATCAACCATCTTAGTGACCAATTCTTCGCACTCGGCCGTGAAAGAGAGTTTCGTATTTTACCGAAACCAAGACATCATCTCCTGAAACATAATGGCTAGTGAAAACATTCGCATAATTTTCTTTTTGCGCTAGTTTCTGGTTGCGCAAAGTAGGTGAAAAAAAAAATCCGCCTTTACAGTAAGGTTAAAAGGCGAATGCAGCTGACATTTTTTGGTATGTTGACAACATGAAATCAATATCCCTTTTTTAGCATAACAAACAATGAGAACAGTCAGCAGGGATTGACAGCTGAAACAAGTTCTGCAGTCGAATTCCCGTTTGAACGCTGGACAGAATCTCTCCGCCCGCTCTAAAATTTTACAAGACGACATAAATGTTAACAATGATTACAACCACGCGAAGGCCAACGACCAGTTGAAGTAAATGCCGCAACAGAATAAATAGGTAAACACGTTGTTAAAATACAAATATTTGATTCAATGTTGTGTCTAATAAAAAAAAAAAAATGTTGCGACACGGATTGTCGCCTCCTGCTCGGGGCGACAATCCGTGACGGGCGCTGGCGGCACGGATTGTCGCCCCCTACACGGATTGTCGCCTGGCGACAATCCGTGACGCTTGTGCAGTTCCCAGTTTTTGACCTCGAAGGCGACAATCCGTGTTGGCAAAAAAATTGTTGCGACACGGATTGTCGCCCCGTCACAGATTGTCGCCCCGGGCTCGGGGTGGTTCCTCCGGTGTTAAGCTTTGGTGGGATGGGTATGACTGGTAAGTTATGCGTATGTGTGTGTGTGTGTGTGTGTGGTGTGTGTGTGTGTGTGTGTGAATGTGTGTATGTGTGTGTGTTTGGAGCATAATAATACAACATGTAGAAACTGCGCATATGTGGTGGTCATAGTGGTAGTGGTTTGTTTGTCTGTGTGTATACGTGTGCCTGTATGCTTACGTGTGTATGTGGAATATAGCGGCGCTACTGTGGCAATACAAACGCCTTCAGAGTGTATGAGCACGTGTTTAAAAAATTCACACCAGCGTTGATCTAAAAATAGTATGGGTGTGTGAACCAATATCAGCGGTGAGGCAGGCTAGGCGAGAGAGAGACCGAGAGAAAATACATACGAGGGAGGTACCCTCCCCAAATGTTATTTGTCTTTGTTCATTTTTCACTGCAGTCATTTTCTTCCATCAGTCTTACAAACTAGAACGTCCATACTACTATTCTTTGTCCCAGAATAGGTTTGGCATGCTTTATGCATGAGCGAATAATTTCCATACGCCGTAAAAACTTTGTCAATCGTTAGTTGATTTTAGCACAAACGAACTGCCATTGCACACCGCTAATACATACGTAATACAAACAAACACCAACAAACACTCAAACAAATCCTCATAATGCAAATAAACCAACTCAACACTTTTTTCCTTGATATTCATTGATTTCATTCAAATCATTCATAAATCGACTCATTCTGGGTGTAACATGAAAAAAAAGTTACAAATGGCAATTCGAAACAGAAACAAATCCATTTGTCAATTTATACCACAAATAATCTCACTTCAACATAGATAACTCGATTATAGACCAACCCTACTTACAATTTCTTCACGAGAAAGTTTTGACATGTAGGGCCCTACCAAACCTATATTCCTTGAATACATTGGTCTGGATCATGTAACATCTTCTTACTGTCAAGGGCATATACAAAAAAAAAAAAAAAAACCACAAATACATTACACGAATCTAGAATGAAATCAGTCATAAAAAAACCCGACCACCCCCTCCCCTCCCCATCCGAAACAAATCTAGGGCCTACATCTATCCTAAATATTAAATCCTACCAACATCTGTCATACCATTTATAATCATCCTTCTTCAAATCCAATCCCCAACCCACCAACCGCTGATTAAACAAAACCTAAATCATCCCACACCCACATTCACGAACCCAAATACATATATACATACACACACACACACACACACACACACACACACACACATACACGAAGGTTCCGTTATTCCGAAGTTTCGTTTTTTCCGAGGCTTCATTTCAATATCCGAAACACACAATTCCCTATACCTAGAGGTTCGTTGATCCAAAAATGAAATTCGGAATAACGAACCTTCGGAATAATGAGCCTTCGGACGAATGAGCCTTCGGACGAATGAGCCTTCAGAGTAACAAACTTTTGCAATAACGAAATGTAACCCCCTTCCCACATACCGACGCACACCCGAACCGATACCACATTCCTTCCTGATGAAACGATTTCCCAATGTTGATAAATAAGACATAATGGACCGTATGCAGAAAAGCAGCATCTGCCCGCACGCAAGCTCCACTCCGAATTCATAATTATACAAATCTGCCAAACAAACTCATCAAATTCAAAGCTGCTGATAAAATCAATATAAACGTTTATGCCATCAACAGCTTACTAGGTATCCCTCCTCACGCGCAGGTAAAAAACACATACGCAAAAAACTGACATAATAAACACATTCTTCCATCACACACACACACACACACACACACACACGCACAAACGGACACTAAATTATCATGTGCACGCGCACATACACACTCCCTTGAAACCTCACCATGACTTTTTACATGACATGTTTGCATGGATGTAGCCATGTAAGTTATGTGTTAGTCTTTCAATGATTATGTCCAGAACGATATTACCCAGCAAAATGTGCTTCGAGGGCGGGCGACAATCCGTGTAGGGGGCGACAATCCGTGCCGCCAACGCTCGTCACGGATTGTCGCCCCGAGCAGGAGGCGACAATCCGTGTAGGGGCGACAATCCGTGTGGCAACAAAAAATCAATGTATTCTACAGCAAAAAAAAAAAAAAAAAATATGACAGAAGTTGTCGGAGTTTGACAACGAACGGCGACCATCAAATAAGTTTTGCAACGATGGTGAAGTTTTCGTTTGTAAACCGGACAAAATCTCTCCGCCGTGTTTCCTACGCGTAAAGACAAGATAATACAAATTCAATGTCTATCGACTGCGGTCAAGTCTCCTTTCACATCGGCGTAACAACCACTTGCACAAAAGACGGAAAGTCAGCCTGTTATTCACAATTATCTATAGCAGCGAGAATACATTTTTTTTTCTCGTGAAAACACAAAACTTCCCATTCATTATCGTACTCGGCGTTGCGAATCATATCACCCAGCGGATTACCTGTAGCCACGCGTTTTGGACGTTGCTCGACGATGGAACAGAGACGGAATTTCGGTGGTACAGTAATGGTAATTCGTCGGGACGATATGCGACGTTTTAGATCACACGGATAACAGGCTTTATGCTGTGACAAGTAAAGCTGAACAAAACATAAACTTGAACACGAACGGCATTGAAACGAAGCCATATAGTCAGGACGTTTCCCGACGGTTGAACAATGATTCGTCGGGAACGATATGCGACGTTTTTAACAAAAGAAACGCAAGGCACAATAGAAGCCGAACTTTGAAAATAGATAGTAAGTCGGGACGAAGAGCGACGATTAGTGAAAGGGAATCCTTTCTCTATCGTCGCTTATCGTCGGGACGAATAAACAAAGGTATGAATAGAAAGTACGTGTATTCATATGCACGGTTGCTTACTCATATGCACGTGGCGCCTGTTCATATGCAAATCATCAAACATGCACAATGCGACATCGTCGCGAGGAAGATATCTCTCTATCAGGTTTTTCTGTGGTGCCTTAGGAACCTTAGAACTCGACTTGACCATGCCGATGAACAGACAATGAACTGCATGACACAAAATAAATCTATGAATTGAAAATGGAAACAGCTCAGTTCCACTACCAAGCTTCCCGATTCCGTCGATCAGGGTTGTACTACCATGACATGTATATGCGGCTCGGACCGTGTAGTACGTACAGATTGTAACGCGTACAGTTGGCATGCGAGCCGAGTGAGGCCGCCCAGCAGCGCGGCCACGGTGGGGAGCTGTCGGGTATCCGTACGTACTAGTACCACACTCTAGCTCGATCTACTAGCAGCCTGCTCAACTCAGCTAGCTAAGCTCATCACTCGTGCGTGCGCTTCTACTCTCTTTGTTACGTCACTGCCAACCTGCGCCGTTAGGATGCGCACAAACTCAACTGAGGCACGTCGACTGTCCTCCAGCAGTCGTCCATAAGTATAGTAGACACGATTCTCTCTATCACATTACAAAACCTCGAATTACTACCTCTTATTAAAAAACAATGACAAAGGCAACACTATCTAAAACCATTCTTCATCACTTCGGCTATTGAACATCATAATCTATTGATGTGTTTTATTTTTCAAAGAAGAAACGAATACTCCACTGACACTCATGCCTTACCACCCACAACATCAATAACCTCCATGCGCCTCTATAGCAAGTGAAGAGTTTGCCATTGGCAAGAAATTATCCTTTACCATTGACAATAAATGTTCCTTTTACCATATTCCACTTTTACCTTGGCCCCACTTATGTCATGATTTCGTAATCATTAATAATCGAGTGTCATTAAAAATGTATACTCAATAGGATGAATATAACGTAATAGTGAACAATGGTGATAATAATTTTGAATTTATATTACGCACTTTCTATTAGGATAAATACTCAACTGCGTATATGTGACCCTGCACCTCAAAACAAACAAAAAGTCGCCAGACATGAATTTTTAGTTAAGACCATATTCTGAAAGAGCAGACTTTAAGCTTTAAAATGATGTATAACTCAAATCAAATGGACTCTCCTAACCTATCTAAATATTTGAAAGAAAGCACAAACTCAGGAAAAATGTGAACTGAGAAAAGAGGCTCTGAAGTACTTGTACAGTGTCTATTCAAGCGCTTAATCTTTACCAAACCGTGCTGGCTGTGCGATGAATGGGACAAAAAACAGGAAGTAAACCACCAGAGTAACAACAATGAAGAGATTATCAGATTACACTGAAATTAAGCATGCCTCATTAACACATTCTGTCCATAATTAATGCCAACTTTCAAAGCAGTAGCACTATCCTTTCAAAAGTTATTAGAGTTGAAAGTGAAGAGTGTGGACAAGGTTTTTCAGAAATGAAAAAGGGATTCTAAAGACACACCTAATCACACTATTCTACCAAAAACGTTCGAGATAAACTGCTAAAGAAACACACTTTCCTGCCCGTTTTATGATACCAAATTTTAGCATAATGTAAAAGAAGACCCGCTCTTTCAGAAAATATGAAAAAGTCAAGTTCGGCTAGGTTGACCCATTTCACTTATTTTCAGTCCTCACGCAAAATCAGTGTGTGCGACTTTATGTTCGTTTTGAGGTGCACGGTCACATATTATAGTAGGCCAGCCAAGACGATTTTTTTTTTTTTTTTTTTACTTTGGACGGCAAAATTTGTTAATGCTAAGTTTTCCAGCTGAAAGTCTTGCAAAAATACTCAAGTTTAGCGTACGGCCGGATGTCAAGCGCGTTTTTGCCGAAAAATGCCTTTTTTAGCACAAAATTTGAAAGAATGTAAAAAATCACGATTTTTATTTTTTTACCGAAATAAGTAATGGTTGATAAGTACCTTTCAAACTAGAAATGTGTTATCTTCCATTTCAAGTTTAGAACCTGACTAATATACATTTGAATGTAGAGTATTACACGCACATATATGGCGCAATGAAACATAAAAACGTGATTTACTCAAAATTGTACTTTGTAAAATCTACCAATATTTCAAAGTTTTTTAAGTCTACCTAAATCAATCTATTCAAAAGTTTTTATTGTTTCGAAATATAATATATGTTCTGATATCTTATGCAGCAAAGAAATTATAAGATAAGGCGAAAGATAACTCGTTTTATGTTATCCTAAATGGGACGATCTACTTTTAGCGGACGCGCATTTTGAATGAAAAATCGAATGTATAGCGTAGGCCCATATATATTGTACATGGTATAGTGCGTGTAGGTAGGCCCATTTATCTTGCATAATTGGCGAAGTCAATGGACAGGTTGGATAGCTGACTGCAAAAACCCCTTTGTAGCACGTTGATATGACTGAAATGTGCTTCTTCCCCCCCCCCCCCCCCCAAACAAAAAATAAAAAATAAAATAAAATCAGCAGTGTTGTTACCATAGCAACTGATCATCATTAGGTCACTCCCTGAAAATTTCAAATATTTATGATTGTAAAACGTACGAAAGTGTTTTTTTTTTTTGTGTGTGAAAAATGTATCAATCTAACTAATTTATGTTTAACAATGAAACCTAAGAGTTATATATAAATTGTTTACTATGTTCGGAAATGGTTGTCATGGAAACCGTGATAACAAATCACATTTTACTGGGAAGTAGAGATTGTAATTTGTCATTACTGACAAATTAAGGTGATCCGATTTTTTTTTTTAATCAATGATTTGAGTCCTGATCGCAATAGGCATGGCCATACAGGATTCATCTGTGTTTAGAGACATTGGCCGTGTGATGTTTGGATTCTCATGTAGAAAAGGGAGTCATATCTGCCATCTTTGGTACCAAATTCTGTATACACTATAACGAAGAAACAGCAACAAGTACATATGACCTTTTACCCCACTTTGCACACCCAAGATGGCATCTGAGCAATTAGTGGTTATTTTGTGAAATGATCCTTGTAACATGGTTTTTACGTGTGCAAAATATGGGAAAGATAGTACAGGTATTCACCAAGATACAGGATGAAACATTTATGACCTTTGACCCTAATTTACATACCCAAGATGGCGTCTGATCAGATAATGTAGGTGACATGGACTAAACATGTGCAAAATATGGTGGTGATAGGGCATGTTTTTCTTGAGTTATTGCAAAGAAGGTTGCACAAAGAAAGAAATATTTCAATACATCGTTGATGAGCTTTAATTTCAACCAAGTACTTTGACGTGATACCGACATCGTGTGAAAACACAAAGGGCACCATCCACGATAGCACAAGGTCTCAGCTACTTCATATTAAAATCTGTGAGAAAATCACTCAAGCATAAGTGAGCTAGTGCTTGATAAAGATAGTCATGTCAATTTTCACATCTAGAAAAATTCCCTCCCATAGAGATAACACGTAATAGCGAAGATAGAGAAAGAAGTACATATGACCTTTGACCCCACTTTGCACACCCAAGATGGCATCTGAGCAATTAGTAGTTATTTTGTGAAATGATCCTTGTAACATGGTCTTTACGTGTGCAAAATATGGGAAAGAAAAGACCTGTATTTACCAAGATACAAAATGAAACATTTATGACTTTGACCCTAATTTACATACCCAAGATGGCGTCTGATCAAGTAGTTATTTTATGAAATAATGTTCGTGACATGAACTAATCATGTGCAAAATTTGGTGGTGATAGGGTATGTTTTTCTTGAGTTATTGCACAGAAAGTTGCAGAAAGAAAGAAATATTTCAATACATCGAAGATAAGCTTTAATTTCAAGCAAGTTTTTTGACGTGATCCCGACATGGTATGAAAAAACGAAGGGCACACTTACGATAGCCCAAAGTCTCAGTTACAACATATTAAAATCTTCGAGAAATTCACCGAAGCATAAGTGAGCTAGTGCTCGATAAAGATAGTCATGTCAATTTTCATTTCCATAAAAATTGCACTCCCATAGAGATTACACATAAACTGGCCAAATTTGACAAGGTTACCTTCATCCATTTTTACGAGGTGATGCCGTCATTCAATCAAAATTATGTTACATATGAATGAAAGATGATTAAATAAGCTACAACATACTGAAATTTGGGTGAAAATTGGCAAAGGATAAGTGAGATACGCTCGAGTAAACTTGAAATTTGATGACGTCATTTTGAAAATTTACTTTTTTTTTACTTTATTAAGAAATTTGATATCTTTTAATCATTTTGTCAGCATAGCAAACCCATGAAATGACATGTACAACTCATCAGCTTTCAGAATATGCCAAGAAAAAGGGGGGTCACCGTTCATCCTGACGAGTAAAATCCGATTTAAAATTGACGGTTTTTTGGCATAGTTGCACTGTGTATCCCCATTGACGCACACGATTTTGAGTTTACCGGGCCCGTATGACGTCATATTGAGTCGGATTGACTTGAAACTTGGTAGAAATATTCCTTGACATTTTGGATATCCGATCCGTGTGAAAAAACTGAAAATTTCTATTGCATACTAGCTGTGCGTGCGAATATGTGCGCGCGCGTACGCGTCCGTCCAATTTTTTTCAATTTTTCAAAAAATGCTCCAAATGATCTGAAACGTGTGCAAAAAAATTTTGAGCTCGATTTGAGCATACAAATATTTCAACGCGCGCGTACGCGCGCGTTTTAAGATAAATATAAATTTTTGAGAATATGAGTAGAACCCGCTTGACTTGAAATATATGTGACGTAAATTTCATTGAAAAATTCCATTCCATTAATGAGATATGCATGAAAATGTGTTTTCATATAATGACGTCATAGTGACGTCATGGTCGACTGATCACTATGATTTTACTTGCGCTGTCGTCTTTGCGACATGATACATTTATGGTATAAGTTTGACATTGATAGGCAATGCACTTTCTGAGCTAACTCTTGCACAACTTTTGCGGAGAAATAAAGAAATAAAGAAAGAAGAATAAAGAATCAGTACAGATACAGAAGGTGATCCGAGAGGATACTCGGATCACCTAAAAATTACGATACCAAATCTCCCATCCTGCATACTCACCCCTTCTCCCGAGAATGCTTTGGAATTCATAATGCTATATAGTTTGCATTCTCATTCCCTGAAACGCAGCCCTGCAAGGGATAGGCACGAAATCACTTTTTCTTTTGTAATGTTCTAAGGCGAGGTGTTTGCATTTTATTTTGATCTATCCTCCCGCAGAAGAATACTAAATGTTTCTTTTATGATGGTTGATTGTTTACATGAACGTCGTTTGGAACGCGACATAAGAATGTTATATATGTATCCCGGATTTGTGTGAAAAAGTAAGGCAAATATCACCCTGAAAAAAAAAAAGAAAAACAGAAGTAAAAAGGATGTATTAGAAGTGAAATGAGTACAATGCAATAACAGCCTCATTTCCCCTTCCCATCATTAAGTCGGTTATATCATCGAATCTATATTGAAGATTATATTTATCCTTGGCCAAGTTCTATGTCCTAGGAGCAGACATGTAACAAATTGTTTGTTTGCAATTCGATTTTTTGTTCTATATTATCACAACTTTGTGAAAAAAAAATTGATTTCGATTATCACCTACACTCTAAATTCCCAGCCAACCAACAAAGCGTATATACTACACAATGTGCACACGCCCGCAACCACCGTCTCAAACAGCGTTCACGAACTAAATTGTATATCAACACACAATGAAATACAGTAAACAGTAGACGAGGCAATTTCTCTTTTTTAAAACAATGATTTGCCATTAGCGTACATTTACTAGAATAGCAGAACTTGACATCTATGTTGCTGGTTATAAAAATACCATACACATTAAGAACATGCTTGAATCCTGCAAAATATACATAATTATTTCTCTTCAACGGTATTTCGTTTTGAAAGGTACAGAACCTCAGTTTCGATTTGTGGACATCTAAAAACAAACAAAAAAATCCATCTGAAAGCAATCTTCTTAAATGATTAAAAGCATTGAAAAAAGAATGAGTCCTCAGGGAAAACGTCTTTCAACAAATCTCTGTGACATAAATCCAAAGAGTTTGAAAATCAACAATACAAATTGCGCTGACTACATCAACTGCATTGATAACCTCATTTTTTTTTTTGTATGTGACATATACTATAATATGTCCACCATCACAAACGTTACACCAGTTAGAAAAACTAAATTTTCTCTTTAAGCAATACATGTATTTCAATATCTCTATCTTTTTCACAATTTGTGGTTACATACCCCAGCTAATTATGACTGTACGCTGTTGCATTGAACTTACGTCAATGTATAACTAAATTAGAATGGTGACTGCCAAATTTTTAAACATCTACTTTTAGTCTGATATTTACATTTTTGTGTTCTGCAGACCAATGTGATAAGATATCTGTACTGAATACTCGTCTCTCAGTGAAGAAAAAAAAAATCACCTCTCCAAAATCCATGGGTAATGTTTCCCTCTATACTTTCCCTTATTCCAAGTACCAGAATACATTGCTGGGGCCCTGAATAGCTAACATATACTACAGTATTACCAACATCATGACAATTATGGCACATGTGAAAGAAACCTGGCAAAACATACATCTTGACCAGTCTATTTTCTTTTCACTACTTCTTGTACTTGGTGTTTAGATTGGAACCATTTACCTAAGTTTGTTCCTTTAAGCTTTACATACTATTCATGCTATTTCCTTTCAGATTCACCAACTGTTCCTCTGTGAAGTTTTCTATTTCTAAGCACTTCAATGAGCAGTTTTCTTTTTTTTTCTAACATGTCACATATTTTCTTCCATCTGTAGAAGAAAGGCAAAGTTCACTTCCCTTTTGTTGCCCCCCCCCCCCCCATAAAAACAAAAACAAAAGACATTCCAATCTGACAGGATTAAAATGTTGGCGTTTGGGCTTCAAAGGAAATAACAGGATCAATTTCCATGAACTACTAGTATGCGGCTTGTAACTCTGAGTCTCAAAGGCATGGTATAGTTTTGGTTGAGATGGAGATTCAGACTTTAACTTTTTGTAAGCAAATAAAAAACAACTTATGAAATGTGAAAGAGCATCAAATTCTTAGATTAATTTGAAGTTTGTTTGATTAAAGTTCTTGGTTTTGAAACGGCCGAGAAATTTTTAAAAAGTGACACAGATTGATAATAATTACAAGTGGGTGCCACCTTTTATTAGGACCTCTTTGTTTTTGTACATCTCAGCCTTTTCAAAACCAATTTTTATCAAATAATGTGGAATTCCTCTTGGTATTGTTTACTCTATAATATTTCATAACAGGGTTCTCGTTATTTTACAAAATCTCCATCTCAGCCCCCATCTCAACCAAAAGTAGACCATCCCTCATCCCTTTAATGCTGCCACCAAAATTGAAAATAGATCTATATCAAATCATATTGTAAATGCTGTTTGCCAAGTAGTGTTGTGCACATTTTGATATCAGGCCTTGTTTCACTTCATCACTAAAGAAAAAAAAAAGAACAAAAAAGATTAGAAAAGAAGCATTCAAGCTGGATTAGTAGAAATTTCTAATACATTGTATATACACATGTCTTTTATATATTCAACTTCTCTAATAGTCCTGAAAGCACATTGTGATTACATTTGAGAAGTTTAGACGAATGCATTCCACATGTAAGTTCAGGTTCTAATGACATCCTTCATACGGAATCTGGATGCGGACCGGATAGCCTGGCAGGGTTGTTTCTGGAGAGAGAGAGAGAGAGAGAGAGAGAGGGAGAAAGAATGGTGTATCTGAGGAAAGTGACATGGGCATTTTAATCTTTGGTGAAGACACAGTGACATATACGCTAATAAAGGCATACGGTTACTTGATTTCCTCTATATGTAGTGTTTCCTTAAAACGGTAAAGCATATTATTTTATACAGTACATGTAGATCCTAATTGTAGCAATTTAACCGTGAGTACACAATGAAATATAAAATGCAGGAAACTTTCATGATCCAAATATCCAACTCTTTCCATTAAGCTTTCTATTCCATTCAGAAGAATTTCAAGGTAGTGCTTGCCTGATACTGTAACTGGATACATTCAACACTTTCGTGCATATAATAACCCGTGACCTTTCACATCAATAACCTCATAACTAATCAAAGTCAAATTGCTTAGAGGTTACGGTAACTTTGCCATCCGAAGGTAAATACAATACCATGTTAGAAATGCTCTACAGTCAATAAAAATAAGGGTTTCCCTGTAATTTACAATCAGCAGCAAAATCACAACAAAAACTAAAATGATACTTGTACAAGGCCCAGGTAATCAGCTCTTCTGTATAAACCCAAATTTGAAGATGATCTGCTAAGTAAATGTTAAGTTATTGCAAGATGAGAATAGGACAGATGTGCGTGTGATTGGACGACTGCAACAACGTAAAAACTCCCGCAACCATCTTTGACAGAGGCTAAAAAAAATAATCGGCGTTAATTCATGTAAATCTTCGTTGTTGGAGTGATTGACTACATGCATATGCAGTACTGCATTCATTTAGCAAAACATGCGTTAATTTTCTGCCCAATGAACAATCGACAGTCAAAAATTTGGTCAAGATGTCAAAGGCTTGACAAAATATTCCAACATATTTGGGGTTTACATTTTACATGTATTATTGCTTACCTCCCATATTTCCTTTCGAAATAGAGTACGGGATGCACAGATTAGAAGTTGGTAGTCAGGACATCTGTCTCTTTCTTTTTTTTTTCTTTTGTCCGTAGTTGGCTGTGGTTTGCAGGGTCCATTTTGTCCACTTTGTGCTAATTCTGGTCGAAAATATGATTAACGAAAACTTAAATAATTATCATTTATCATAATTATCATAATTATCATGACTGAAACAGGATAATCATACTGCAACAAAAAACAAACACATTCATCATGAATTAAAATTAATCATCACGATCTCATGAATCCCTTAGTATGAGATTTTTGGATCTTCAGATCACTGTCAACATTAATTTGTATTACATGTAATACATTAATCAATTCATTGTTATTATCATCTTTGATGCTCTAAAGCCATATCTTACTGAAAATGAATTATATAGGACGGAAGTCATCTTGACACCTGTAATTCCTGTACACAAATATTTGATTGTATCATGCTCTCATTTGTATGTGGATTAGGATATGATTTCCTTGCATAAATCGGTTTGTATTCATGAGATGATAGTCCTAATATCAAATCGTTGACACTTACTTGTGAGCTGGAAAGGGCATTCACATCGATGTCAAGACATCTTTCTATCTCCCCCTCACTCTAGTGGATGTGGTCTCAAACTCAGCATGTCCATTTGTTGCTGACACCTTGATAAAAATAAAGCACAATACATCACAGCATATTACCCTTACGTCATACTTAACGCAACATAATAATAATGGAAAGTTAATTGATTTGAGACTACAGATGTATTTTCAACTGTGCACACATTAAACACTTGTGCCAATTGACATGGTTAAGAAATATTTCATTACATATAATATCTTACTTGATTACATTTATGTTTGATTTTTATAGGATCTCATCTTCAGTAGATAGAATATCGTTCTTTCATATGATCCTCTACAATAGAACATGGAATGAATTTACAAGAAAACAAGAATACACATTTGATCATAGATTTGCTCCCCTTCTGATATAAATGGAGATATAAGATGATTCTTCTCCTCTCTTTGTTTGCAAAGTACTTGTACATTGCATTGTAATGCAAGTGTCAAAGTGAAAACATGCTTGTTACAATTTATTCAAATGGAATAGGAATATTTACGTATTTAGATTTGGCATTATTTTCAACTGGGCACTTAAGTAATACATTTGATAATCAAACATTTAGTAAGTTAGTATTTAAAAGATATTTCAAATTAGACCGCTATAACATATTTCAGACATTTACCGTTTCTTACCTTGGTTGTTCTGCACTTTGTTGCCGGTAGAAAGAGCTCAGTCTTTACAATACTTAGATTTTGGCAAGTCAGGATAGGCCTATGTCTCTCTCTCTGGCGAAGTTTGAAGACAAGACCCAGTCTGTCCACATGTTGGTACATCTAGCTGAAAACAGAAATCAACATGACTCAATTTTTTGTTTCATCTTTAAAGCAGAGCATTATAAGCTAACAGTGAACAAAAATAAAAACAATTTGAAATTTGATTGTTTTGATAAAGCATCTTGACATTGACATAATTTTCTTTATTCCCCATGCAAATCAATTATAACTATAAATATATCTCTTTTATTGAGATAATATTTTTTTCTAGCTTTTTGACAAGTTTAAAAAGAAGAAGGAAGATTATATTTAGGTTTCAGTGAGTCGGTATAAATGATCTATTAAAAATGTAATACACTGTATTCATGTTTTTTTTTTTAATGAACCTTTATTCTTTGAGACATTAACATAAGAAGTTGGTACTTATGAGTAAAGACATTTCTAAATAGTTCCTCTTTGACTAGATCTTTTTGTAATCTAGAAGAGTACATGTAAATGATTCACAGATTAGGAGAGGTTGGCAGTCAGGACTAAACACTTTCTCTCTCCCCCCCCCCCCCCCCCTCTCTCTCTCTCTCTCTCTCTCCCTTTCGGGCATATTCGAATGGCAAGATCACTTGGTTGTAGACTCGCTTTTATGTAAAACAGCTAGGCCTAAATCCTAGACTCTTTTTCTGAACCCATAGGTCTACAATACCAGAAAGAGTGGAGTCAACCTTGACCTCTGCTCTAGAGACTAGTATTAGTGCTTATTCACGTTAGAGCTAATGTTAGGTTATTCTAATGTTAGATCTAACATGAACTTTGTGCTCAAAGTTAGCCTACGTAATCTTTTATATACATTTTAGAACCTCTAGATGTCTAAACTTAGATCTAGCTAGTAGGTTACTAGAAACCTCTTAACGTTAGGTAGAATCAGTGGCCCAGATCTTGACTAAGGTTAGGCCTAGTCCTAGATCATAATTCCAGACGCCAGCTATTCATACTTCAGACCCCCGGCCCTAGATTAGCCCAGTTTCTATATATTATTGTAGGTCTAGTATATTACTAGACTCTAAACGTTGGTAGATCTAAATCTAACATTTGTTACACCTTCTGTATACAGCCCCTTGCCCTGGACCTGGCTCTAGCCCTACAAATATATCTAACCAGCGCAGTAACGTTAGAGTAGTGGGCCTGTACTGTCTGATATACAACTGCTAATGTGCTAACGTTAGGTGGTAAGTTCATTGTGATCATACTATAGGGCCTAGCCCGATTGAATTGTTTTGACATACTGAGTACAGGCGTAGCCGTACATTGACTAACACAGTAACACTAAACGTTAGAGTAACAGCTAGTAACCCCTAGCTATAATGTCTAACACTAGTAATAGAGAGAGTGACAGAGTGTAACCGTTAGACCCAACAGTAGACGAGGATTCAGTCTAACTGCATGTGATGAGGCCATAGATTACAGACCTAGATCGAACGAACAAGACACCTAAATCTAGACGTAGACCTAATGTTTGTTAGGCCTCTTTTCGCACCGTGTCAAGACGTGCCTGGTACGTTCCCACTGCCGATCAGATCAACTCGATCAATCCCGATCAAGCTTTTTTAGCCTGGTCGGGCTCGCTCGGCATTGGTATTCGGGGTCGATCTACCTTGATCGGCATCGCTCCTGCTTCCTTCACGATAATTTTGGACATGTCCAAAATATTCGAGTAGGAAGCCCGAACACCAACAGCTCGGGTAGTGATCGAGAAGAGATCGAGCTGATCGGGAATCGGTCGTATAGAAATCTAGTGTGGTCGGGACGGATTTTTCCCCGAGCTCAGTTCCCGATCATCTCGAGTTATACTCGAATGCTACACGATTGATTTCAGATCATCTCGATCCAGGATTCATCAGTTTCATGAATAACTCGACCGCTACACGACCGATACAGGACTGCTATCGATTGATACTCGACTAAACTCGATCATGCTTCGACCGGCACTCGATCAAATACCGAGCACTTTTTGACAGTGGTTGCAGCAGGTGCAGACGTACTTTCTTAGCACTCATTTATTGTTCAGGTATTAAGAAAAAATATATGCAGTCCTTGGTCACGTTAAAAAGTTAAATGTCGTCAGTATCTTCAGCCACTCCTGGCCCACTGAAGAAAAGAAAAGGGCCATGAAGAGAGAAAAGACAACAGACCCTAGACAGCAGACATCTCAGAATTAGACTCTCCAGACAAATATACCAGAAGAAAGAAAGGAAACACAATTGAAACTGAGAAAAATTCGGTATTCTGGCAATATGACTGTAACGTGAAAGGAAATTTTCTAGATTATCTACTTTACTTATAAACTGAGAAATGTTTCTTGAATTCTTTTGCTAGCTTGTCTGTTTCAAAGTTGAAGTTGGTTACGTTGATATAAAATCTATTTCTTACGCTGACGTGTTAGAACAGTAGTTGTAACATAGATTCATAAATGCTCAGTGACTTACTTTACTTTTATTTACGGAGATGTTACACTTTTGCTTCGCTTAATAAGGTTTTTTTTTATTGAGAGTTGTATGTACATTGCTTGAAGTCCACCTTGATATCGATTGGCTGAGTTGACAAAGAAATAAACAACCAAGATTTTCATCTTGCTAGTGTAAAATGTTATATTGTTTTATTTTCATAATAATGTACTCTGTTCCACATACTCAGCACACTTCATGAATTTAGAAATTAATGATACATATATTTTCTTTTACACACTCTTGGGCCTATACTTTATCAATGACTACATACATATTTTTCATTCACTTTTTCATTCTTTAGTAATGAGAACAATAATGACAAAGATAACATGACTCATTAGGGTTGTAGAATAGTCATTTTTTTCAACTCTATATAATGGTGCATTTATGGGCATATAGGCCTATGTTTCATTTTAAACCAAATTAATTTCAGCCCACCTATATGTAATGCACTTACGAAGCGTGGCGGTGTAACATTTTTTATTTTTTTTTATTTTTTATGAGACATCAAACTTAGATTTGCTATTCTTCACATCCACTGCAAATATCGAATGCATATGAACGAACCTATTATATTATACATGGTGTCCCGGCAGACAGAGTGCTACAAAACTGTCTCTTATTTAAAAAGATATGAGCGACTGAATGAAATCGTTACATTATTCAATAGAAAGAACACCTCAAATTTTATTTGACACAATGATAATCAATCTTTGTGCAGGCATTTTGATCTCCATGAAAATTTGTGATTTACAAAATCTGTAACTTTGGGCACTGATATCCTACTTGACTGAGCGATAGTGAAGCCGTAAAAACTGATAACGAATGCGTCAAAAATAGCTACTGCAAACGGATAAAATGAATGAATACAACTGAATGCATTTTTTTTACCTTTTTGGGCTCACAAACAGTAGTGATCAGTCTTTGTCATCTTTTTTTTTCAGGAAAAATGAATAGAATCGAAACGCCTGCACGAGAATTGATGATTGTGGTTTCAAAATAGGAAGTGTTCTTCTATCAACTATATAGGTTTTCCCGGCCAATTTCGCACTTTTGTCAGTCCAATTCCTAATTGCTGCATACAATTTAGCAAAATATACCATAGATGACATGTTCGGTAGTTCAACTTTATGATCTCTTCATTCAAATTAATTTTGGAGCATTCAAATTACCTTTAGCCTCATTCTAATTAACACTTTTTCAATTGAAATTCGTAAAAACAAGCACCGTTTGGTTATTCGCTCATTCAGTTTAGAATGATATAGTCACGTGATCACGGACATGCTGCTCTCGTTCATTCCAATTCATTTTTTGGCAATCAATTTAACATCTTTTGCAGTCAATTTAGCACGCAAGCTTATGGTTTGCTTCTTTCTTTATTTTCTTAACATAGTTATTATTTTCCAAGCGTCATTACATTTCATATTTTCGTACTCATTTCAGAGATTTTGGCAACATTTTTTTTTCTTTAATGTGCTTAGTGTCTCTTCAAGTCCGAAGATAGTGCAACATGTGCATGGCCACCACTTGTCTCGCCGTTGAGCGCTTTATTCCGTGTGTCGGCCAGTTGTAGGAAGTCAAGGTTATGATCATCAAATATTCCTATAATTCTTTTTCAGTCCCCTTGAGAAATACGTCTGTATCTAACTTGTGCCGTCATGACTGTAAGAAGATGAAGTTAAACTAGAGTATTGGTACATGTAGGCCTAAAATGTCATGTATGAAAGAAAAGGGGTGTTACAGAACAGCAAACTCGAGTTATATGATATGGTCAAAAATACGATACTTTTACTGCTTTACAGTGCGTGGATGAAACAATAAGTCACATAGAAATACGCGTTTAAATGTTATCACCTTTTCAACAAAGAAATAACATGACGTTAATTTCAGTGAACATGTTATATATATAGGAATTTGACTGCCCATACGCGAAATTGAATGACTGAAATACCCCTTTCGCCAGTGCTGGCGAATTTGAATGACTGAAGAGCACGTGCCAATTTGAATGCCCGTTTTACGAATTCGAAAGGCACACGTTGTGTGCAAATCTCATTGATCGGAATGCTAAATTGAGCGAACAACTTGCAATTTTGAATGAAAGAATGTGCAGTGATGAGGATTTTCGCTAAATTGAATGAACCTTTTATCAAATGGACTGACAAAAGTGCGAAATTGGCCGGTAAAACCTATACTAAAGATAATCTTTCGTTCATTCATGCTTTTGCAATTAATAGTCAGTTTTATGGCACTCTTTTGGGCCACGCCGTATTCAAGCATAAATACTGAGTTGTCTCATATAACCAAACGAATACTGTAACCAATTCTTCTTTCACTCGATCACTGTACGAACCTGCCGACCCGTTCGATGCAAGATCTTACACAGATCGAGTCATGTCGAGCTGGTCTAAGAAGTCTAGTAGAAATCGAGTATTGACCGTGTAGCGATCGTGTATTGATTGTGTGTAGATCGGGATGTTCGAGTAGAGATCTGTGTGGTTGTCGAGGAGAGATTCTGGAGATGTCGAGAATGGTCGGATGTGGATCGTAAAAGATCGAATAGCGGTCGGCAAGGGATCGTGTTGAAGGACGATCGAGCATTTGGTCGGGATTGGTCTGGTAAAAATAGGTGATCGGGATTGATCTCGCTTGATCGAGTTGATCTGATCGGCAGTGGGAACGGGGTATTACGGAATACTAGTAATCGGTGTTCCACTAACAAGCACCGCCGGTACGGTCGGGTGGCGGCCCGGGGGTTGGTGGGCATGCCCACGGGATCGGTGCGAAATACTCAGTACAGTAATTAAAGACATCAGTCTAACGTTAGATTCTACTAGCGCTTGAACCTTGATATTAACCAAGTCTCAGATCAAAGTTGTATATCTAACTGTTAGATCTAAACAGATTTTAAAGTTCCCCTATGCAGTGCAATAAAGAATTATGTATCTATTTACTAATTTACTTACATTTGAAGGAAATATTCCCTTTTTCAGTCACCACGTTTCCAACTCAACGACCGAAACATGCAGCTCTCGCGCGCGAGATTTTACCTGTAGCTAGCTAGCTCGTAGGGGTAGACGTACGCACACATATTAAGTATTCGCGCGCACACAAGCAGCGCGGGGCTACCGGTAAATGCTCGAAAATGCATTTTCTGAGTTCCTGCATGTTCAGAGTTTTGATTAAAAGTAAAAATTTCTTCAAGAAAACTAGAAATAATATTGACACATTCAATTAAAGAAGCATTTGTAGTTTTACACAACATTAAATTACTTTTGGAAGATCATCTGATTAGCTTGGAAAAAGAAACTTTGCAGAACGTTAATTAATCTGTGAATATTATTTCGAGAAAACAACACCCAAGCATTTAAGAGCCCCATATATGGCTGTACAAAATGACTTTTTAAAATGCTAAGGAAACACATTTGAATTGCAATTTCATTAAAAGGGACAATTGAATCTCATGATCTTTCAAATATCAATTGAATGCAAGCAAAAAATAAAAATCGTGATTTTTGACATGCTTCTGAATTTTGTGCTAAAAATGACATTTTTCGGCAAAAACGCGCTTGACATCCGGCCGTACGCTCTTCCTTAGTATTTTTGCAAGACTTTCAGTATGAGAACGGAGCATTAACAAAAAATGCGGTCGAATCCTTAATTAGAGCCTTTTTTGAGGTTTGGCTGGTCTACTATTATGATATAATTAAAATGAGATAAAAGCGAACAGATTAATAAGCACGTAACGTAAATCGATCGTTGAATTAAAATCTTACTATATCAAAGGATAATAAACACTCTTTACTGGAGCTCATAATTACATGAATCAATCATGGTTCATGTCATGAAGGGTGTGACAGAGATATTGTTACGGTCAAGTTCACACAAATGAATGCAAGGCGGTCTCAGTGAATGGAAATGAACAAATCTTCCGGGTTTTTATTAGGAAATTATTTAACAATCAGTTTCCAACCGGAATAACAAAATTGTTGTTTAACACATTACAGCGAAATCAACCATAACAATGAAAGATAGACGGGAACTAAGAAAACATAAGTTCAGATTGTATAATACCTGGCCAGGGTTTCACCCTAAGAGAGTCAACGTCGGGGCCCAACTCATCTGCGACGTGGCGGGGAGTCGACGTCAGACGCTATCACGTGGAGAACGCGTCAATGCACGGGACGTCGTCGGATCAGCGGGCGACGCTATCTCAGCACAGTTTGCAGCGCTGTGACTATACCAGACAGAAGGGCGTTGGCCGCTGGGTGTGCGTGGTCCCTCACAGCGTCTCGGCGCCCTGTATCGACCTCGGCGCGGCTCCCACTAGTCACCGTGCAGCAATCACAGGTGGGCGTTGGCTCAAGACCGTCTGGTGGTTCACCTGGAAATCGACGGAAACTCATTGTCGCCGTCGTCGTCAAAAGAAAACGGGCTAGAGGCAAATAGGCATGTCCTGGTTTATCTCGCCTCTTAGCACTTAAAATTCACTTAGCAGAACACGTTCCTTGGGGAAAGCAATTCCTCCCAAGGTTGTAGACGGGAACGCCGAGAAAGTGATAACGGTCCTCTCTAACCGGAGTCCGATTGTCGACTGACACGACCAATGTATTTTTAACATGAACATTATTACATACATGGAAAATTCCGTCAGGCACGCCCAGCTTAATATATTCATAACATTAAACTCAACCTGGGCGAAGTGTGTAAGGCTGCGGTTCAAAACGAATGACTCAAAAGGAGATTACGTAACTGGTGGTGTTTACAAACATTCGCGATCGTGCACGTGTGATCGCATACACATGACCATAAAACCTGAAGACCACATTGTTAAGTGATTACATGGGCAAATTCGTAACAATATTAACACTAAAGTTGAGTTGCACACCTTATGTTGTAAGGTTTGTGGTGCATTTAGTTAACTTCCGTTTTCTTTTACTTTTTGTTGTACTTTTAACCTTGATAAGTGTTTGGTTATAGCCTTCTTTAATTCGTTTTTTTTTTTTTTTGCGGTTTAAAAAACGTCTTCGTCATGCATTCTTGTAATATTTGCTTCTTTTTCTATCATCATAATTTTATTTCCATTATTCTAATTCAATTCAATTCAATTCAATTCAATTCACATTTATTTCGGATATAAAAACAAGGTAAATATTACAAGGATTCATTTGGGTGACACCTATAAGAAGCAAACGCTTGTCGGGTAAGGTGCACCCTATTGCAACAGAATACTAGTAATAAACATAAATAATGATATAATATACAACATAAAAACGACTAAAAATGAAAAAACATACATGCGTACATACATACAAAATACATTCACGAGGACAACAAATAAAAAAAAAAATGATGGATATCGGGTAAGTGAGGCATCAAAAAAAAAAAAAAGTAATGTTGGTTGAAACGTACGTTGACTCAAAAGATGTGAGATATCAGATTGGATAAGTTAAACAGAGGCCAAATAAACAGTAAAAAATCATTCAATTAGTCAATCAGCATTCGAAATTATAAGCGTCAATGGTATAATTCCTTTGATTTTTATAGAAACATAATCAATACTAATGTTAATCAACACTAACATCTAGTGATAATAATTAAAATGAACTTGAACAGTAACACAAAAGAACAATATAGCATGCAAATATTAAAAGCAAATACTTATTCGAACATATACAAATGAAATATAATGTCAGTTTTTTTTTTAAAGCATGCTTACTATCATGTAAAAAACAATTAATCAGTATTTCATATCATAATTTGCCAGATAAAAAGGAAATGTAGATGGGAAACGTTGATTTTTGTTGCAGAGTCAAATCGGAAGAAATCATATGATGGCACGTGAATTCAAAGCAATGTATTGCACAAGGATCATAATAATGTGAACTAATAACATATGTAAAATACGTAAAATGCATGCGATGAAATACTATTGTGGCACTAAGAATATCTGCACCCATTCATGATGAGACAAATAAATACGGAAATGTAAAATGAGGCAAATAAATATGCAAACTCAGTTAATGATACAATGGCACAATAAACTAAAATAATTGTCATAAAAGGAAATGTTAAAATTCATATTGTATGAAGTGATAAATTATAATAAATAAGGTAATAATACATTAGGAATTATACTCAGAATGGCAAACATAAGAAGAAGAAAAAACGAAGCACAGTATTGCACAAAGATCATAGCAATGTGAAAGTATAGTACTGTATGATATAATAGTGAAATGCATACAATGTGATACTACTTTATGAGACTTATGAAAATCTACACCCACTGGTAATGGGACAAATTGATTACGGAAATATACATTGAAGCAAATGAACATAAATAAACTCAATTAATGATACAGCGTAGTAAAATAATATAATAATAGTGAATGGAAATGATGAAAGTCAAATTGCATTGCATGATAAATCATAGTAAACAGGGCACTTTACATTGAGAATTATACACAGTATTGCAACCAGGGGAAAAACGAAGCACAGTATTGCACAGAGATCATAGCTATGTGAAGCTATAGAATACATGAAATGCATGCAATGATGATCAGACTATACGAATGTCTACACCCACTGTTAATGGGACATATTGATTACGAAAATATAAATAGAAGCAAATAATAATATAAACTCAATTAATCATACAGCACAATAAACTAATATACACGTACATGCAATAACAGTGACTGGAAATGATGAAGATCAGATTGCATTGCATGAGAAATCATAATAAAGTGGGCACTTCGCATGAAGAATTACTCAGCATTGCAACAACAAAAACAAAAAACAGAATAAAGATATATACTGTGTCAGTGGTAATGTGCCTATTCATCTTTAATTGCAAAGGAGGGACATCTTTAATGTCTTCTTAAAAATAGGGAGCTTTAGAGACTTGAGCGAACTTTCTAGATTGTTCCATAACATGGCGCCGTGGTATTTTATTGATTGAGTTTGAGCAAAGGATGTACGAAAAATCGGTAGTCTGTAATCATTATTGTGTCTGATGTATTTTGAGTGAATTTTGTTTTGTTGAATGAAATAGTTTGAGAATATTGTGGGGAGGAGTTCATTTTTGAACTTGTACATGAATATGCCTGTCTTAAAAAATATGAGTTTTGTAAGAGGGAGAGTCCCAAGTGTCGTAAAGAGCGACTCGCAATGAGCTCTAAAATGTGCACCGGTGCATATGCGTTGTATAGAGAATATAAGGTGGTAGTTGGCAAAAAAGACCTCACACAACACAGTATGCCTATTGCCATGCTAATTTTCTTTGAAATGTGAGTTATATGAGAGTCCCAATTCAGTCTGTTGTCAATGAGCAATCCAAGAAAGTTGGTGTATTCAACCTGAGGGATTGAAACGCCGTTCACGTGTAATTCAATGTTGGCATAGAGTGGCTGTTTACTTCCTTTGGGATTGAATGTCATGAATTTGGTTTTTGTGGTATTCATGAGTAGTTTGTTTGCCTGAAACCAGGTTGCTATTTTCCCTAATTCTCTATTGGAGTTTGTAACAAGTGATTGAAGATTATCATCGGAAATAAATAGCGTTGTGTCGTCTGCATTATAAAATGTACGAAAAAAGATCAGACGCATTCACAAGGTCATTCACGTATAAGATGAACAACAAAGGGCCCAGGATACTCCCTTGTGGCGCACCTGTGGTTATCAGGGTTGTAGCAGAATCAGAATCTTATGAAGTGAACGTATTGTCTTCGATCTTTTAAATAGGATGTAAACCACTGAAGCTCCAAGCCTCTAATGCCGTATTGAGAGAGTTTTTGCAGAAGTATGTCGTGATTAAGGCAATCAAATGCTTTGCTTAAGTCAATGAAAATTCCTAACGCTTTCTTTTTATTTTCAACAAAGGACAAAATGAGTTCTGTGGCGTGAAGAAGCGCCATCTCGGTTGAGTGCTTTCTACGGAAGCCGAATTGTTGGGGAGTGATGAAAGCATTGGCAGTGAGATACCTGTAGAGCCTATCGTAGACAATACGTTCTAAGACTTTTGACAAGGAAGGGAGAAGAGAAATAGGTCGGTAATTGTTCAGGGTATTTGCATCGCCTGATTTATACACGGGGATGACCTTGCTTAGTTTCATGGCGGTCGGGAATTCTCCATAAAAGATCGAAAGGTTACAAATATAGGTGAATGGAGTTTGTATATACGGGATGATCTGTTTCAAAAGGTTTGAACTGAGCCCATCAATTCCAGTAGAAAAACTAGATTTCATTTTGCTTACGATATTACATATTTTCTTTTCATTTGTGGGGTAAATGTAAAAAGACTTTACTGGAGTATCTCCAGAAAGAAAAGTCTTAAAATCGATATCAGATGGGCCAACTTCTGTAGTAACATTTTTCCCAACATTAACAAAGAAATGGTTAAAGGCTTCAGCCATGCTTTGGTTGTTGTACAGTACACTTTCTCTTGATTGACGGTAATGTAATTTGGAAGAGTTCGAGATTTCTTCATACCGATCAATTCATTTATGATGGACCATGTCTTCTTTAAATCAAAGCGACAATTTTGAAATAATTTCTCAAAATGCATCTTTCGAGAAGTTTGAATCAAGCTATTTAATTTGTTTCGAAACTTTTTATAACGCAGTCTGTCTCTTTGCAACTTGGTAAATAAATATTTCTTATAAAGCCTCTGCTTTCGATTTATGGAGCATACAATGCCAGAAGTTATCCACGGCTTCTTGGGGTCCCGTTTCGTATTTTTCAATCTTTTGGTCTTAGTAGATTTTTTGCGAAGACTTTGCAAGGTATCAACAAGATTTTCGTAAGCTTCATTGACACTTGTACTGGATAAAATGTTATTGAAATCTGCGTGTTTTATTTCTTCTAAAAAATATGGCATGTCAACTACTTCCCTCCCATAGGACTTACGCTTGACGGATCTAAAACGTTCTTTAGTTTGAGTAATTTGAAATATTGGCAGGTGATCAGAAAATCAGAGTACAAAATACCAGATTGAGTGGGCCTATCTAGATCATTCGAAAAAATGTTGTCGATACAAGTACATGAATGGGGGGTTACACGAGTCGGCTTAGTTATTAATGGTCTAAAACTATGTGACAACAAAGTGTTTAAGAATTTGCCTGTGTCTAATTCTTAATCTTTTTATTATAATTATATTAATATTGCACTTTTAACCTTGGTTAAATGTTTGGCTTTAGCCTTTTTTTATTCGGTTTTATATTTTTGAAAGTCTTTATCTTGGAATATTTTTTTCTATTTCTATTTCTATAATGGTAATGATGTTGATGATGATGATGATTATAATTATTAGTATTATAATCATCATCATTATCATCATTATTTTCCTTATCAAACTAATCTGCAGGTATTCTACTGACAACATTTACATTGATTTGAATGTCGCTTGTGCCGTAGACTGTCAAAGAGCAGCACACAAAAAAGTATTCCAAAGAATCAGAATTTCACGAAAAGAGAAGCGGGGATGTAACTTTGAACTAAGAAGTGTCCGTTGACTTAGTTGAACCTAGGTGAACGTTGCTTTGGATAATTTTGGCATTGTTTATGCAAAGCTCGTTGTAGAAATATATATGTAGGGGCCTATTTCTTCTTTCTTCTTCTTGCTTGTGGTCTTTCTGATCTGTCAACTTGTGTCCTATATGTGGTGAAGGCTGCGTCTTTCAGCCAGGACCTGGGAGCAGGAGTGAGAATCAGGGTATTAAAGTGCTATTCAGTGACCGGTCACTGAATGGTACTTTAATATCCTGATTTGCAGTCCTCCACCAGGTGATCAGTCGTCTGTGTTTCCCCGTAGTCGCATCTGTCTGTCTCTGAAAGTTTCCACTGGTGCAGGCATGCTTGAAGCGCCCGACTCCATCGCGGATCGAGTCGATTAGGGCGACACCAGTCATTTCATGGGAGGTCACAGCCAGGGGGATGAGATGTAAGTGGCAACATGTTGGTGAGTCTGCCTGCAGGCTGTTGCTCCTTCCATTTGTTGTTGAGCCAGGCCTTCCGGCTGATAGGTTCCTGTTCTCTGAGGATATGGCTTGTGCAGTCCTAACAAAGGGTTTCCTACTTTTAAGACGCCGTCAAGAGAAGACAGCGTGCATCTCGGTATGGAGGGGGTGGTATTCTTCCGTGACAGCCATAAGTGCTGCCTGTCTTGTAGCGGCTTCTCTTCTAATGTGATGTGGGTGGGATGCTGCTAGCACAGGGAGCTGGTGGATGGGGGTTGGTGTCAGGCAGCCTGTGATGGGGCGGAGAGTTGAGTTGGACGTCCACTCTCTTAGTGTGGCAGGTCGCCCCCAGGCACAGACGCAGTATTCGGCTGTAGACAAGGGCGAGGGCGGTGGAGCGGAGGGTAGTAAAATCGGCTCCCCAGTCATGGCCGCATAGTCTGCGTAGAAGGTACATTCTGGCAGATGCTTTCCCAGCTACATTTTGTGCATGGTGATCAACGGAAGGTGAGTGATCGCGGTCGAGTTTCACTCTGAGAAGTAGGAGTGGCACAGAATGGGAGATTGGTTCCTTGGAGTTTGACTTACAGTTGGCGGCCTGCTTCCATGTTGTTCATGTGGGACACAGAAGAGATGGTCGTTTGTGCATTGAGTTTCAGCTGCGATTGGTGGTAGTAGATCTGCAGAGTCTGCATATCCTGGGTGAGGGTGCGTTCAGCTTCCTCAAAGGAGTTTGAGTTAGAGAGGATAGCCAGGTCATCGGCGTAAGCGTATTAAGAGCTGCTGATGTGGGGATATCTGTTTTGTAAAGATTGAAGAGTGCTAGTGCAAGAACCGAGGCTTGGGTCCATCAAGTCCATCTTCGTATACATAAGGATTGAGAGAATGCAGCAATATTAGTAGAACACATCAGTGAAAGTTTGAGGAAAATCGGACAATCCGTTCAAAAGTTATGAATTTTTGAAGTGTCTGTGCAGACCCTGCTGGATGAGAAGACTACTGTCACATGCGTACAACGATATAAGGAAAAAAAAATAAAGAGAATTTCACAAAACTTTACTTTTTTAATAAAGTGCACATTTCTCTGACTTATTACTGATGTATGTTAAGGGTAATATTATTCCCCTGCCTTCTGAAAGAGAGAAGACGAGTGTTCTTTTGTTATGCGAGAAAAATGGAAATATGTTGATTTTTCTTTATTTCTTCTTTGTGTCGTTGTACTCGTGTAACATCACAAGCTATATTAGTCTTTTCATGCAGCCGTGACTGAGCAGAAACTTTAAAAATTCATAACTTTTGAAAGGATTGTCCGATTTTCCTCAAACTCTCACTGATGTCGTCTACTATTATTGCTGCATTCACTCAACCCACATGTCTATTAAGGTGAACTTGTTCTTTAATTCTTGAGGGTCCTAGTTCTTTTTTGTCGTCATTTTAAAATTATAAGACTTTCGAAAGCATACAGTCCATGTATTCAAATGGTGTGAACAGAAAACCACCATTCAAGGTGAAGGGGAATCCCTTGTGCAACGGGACCCCTTTTCCCCCTCCTGTTTGTCCATTCCTTTGAAAGTGCTTAAAGATGCAGTTAGGAAGAGTTGTTTGGATACTGGCCATCATCTGGATTTTATAATAAGTACATGTACATGTAGGAATGATGCGGACTATATCTAACCTCACAATCTATGATTACTTTCCGTCTAATCATGCAGCAGTTGTAACCTACATTTTGATAGCCCAAGGCAAGTTTTACACACATTGCTGCACGAAAGTTGAAGAATATCGACATGAAAGAATTTTCTGGATATGTATCAACGGTGTCATCATCTGTCCTAGCAGACAAGTCTGATATCAATGGCCTTGCTGACTTCTTGTGTACCGGAATTGGTGAGGTGCTTGACAATCGTGCTTAACTTGTCGAGAGAAAGATGTTACTCTTCGACATGAATCCCCATGGTACTCGGGCTCTCTGCGGGAAGCAAAGAGTGTAGGGAAACGTTGTGAGAGGCAGATGCTGGAATCCATTCTTTAGATTTATAAAGAGATCTACTCTGCCAAGTGCCGGAAATAGAATGATCTCTTATGAAAAACCAACATTGATTTCTACCGCACAAAGATTAGCATCAGCAACCAACAAGACCTGTACAATATGGTGCAATCACTGTCTTCACCGACCGGAGCTACTGCTCTTCCCACTACTGACTCACCATTGTAGCTTGCTTGCTGTTTTGCGGACCTCTTCTCACAAAAGAAACAAAGCTGAGGGTCAAATTGGAAGGCGCCACTTACTTAGTATGAAGAAATAAACATTGACCTGGATGACCAATGTGAACCACAACTTGTTCACTTCCATGATTCTCATCTTCTTCAACAAATTAACGCCTGTACTCGAAAAAGCTGGGATTTCGAGGGAAGATTTAAACATAGTCTTCCTATTGCTTATTTGAATTTTGTGGTAAAGGTGATACAGAGATTAGTTGTGATGAAAATGATAGAATGTTTATCACATAATTTGGCATATAAACAGCACCATGCTGTGGAAACTGCACTGGCGAGGGTATATAATGATGTTATCATTTAATCAGCTAGAGGAGGCTCCTGTGGTACTGCCCGATTTTACATCTGCACTTGACACAATTGGTCATGATATCATGCTTACTATCTTTGCGAGACGGTATGGGTTCTTTGGATGTGGCACAATTGCCTGGAAGTCATGTCCGTCAGGTCGATCTTTTCCCATTCAGTGCCTGATGAATGTGGAGTCTCTCAGGGTTTCGTTATGGAACCCATTCTTTTTTTCTCTCTCTCTCTCTCTCTCTCTGTTCCTTGCTCAGATTTGTGATATAATTCAAGTTCATCGCCTTAGCTCCATCATATATTATGCTCATGATATCAAGGTGCATTTGACATTCGTAGCAAGTAACAGAGGGACTGCAGTAAAGCGCATTGATAACTGTATCACTGGTAAGATTTCATGGTCAAATCAGAATAAGTCAATCATCAATGCGCCAGAGTTATTACACTTCATAGCCAAATTTGCTCCTAATCTTCCATATTCCATGGTTGTAACTGTGGATGGTGAAGATATGTCATCTGTTAGTAAAAATTTGGAATTTGGGAATGATCATACAAAAAAAAAATAAAAAGATTATCTCAATGTCTCATCATAACACTAAGACCAATCAGCAACCACTGCTATAGAAAATGTTCATTTTCGTCAATATCTTGACAGGAAATCAATAGAAGCTCTTGTTCATGTATTGATTATGTCAAATGTTCATAACTGTAATGTCTTGTATTATGGTATCAGAAAAGGAGATGAATAGACTTCGGAGAATCCAGAATGTTACCACTTAAAGTCGGATGATCGTCATCCCTAATGGTACGTAAACTCCCAAACGACCGAAGTTTGTGCATGCAATTGCGCAATGCCAGACTCGGTGCTAAATCCATAAACGTGTGGGACAATTCTGCCACTGATACACGTGTGTGTGTGTGTGCGTGTGTGTGTACGCATCATACACAAACATTGTGACCGCGAGCTGCGGTGATTGGAGGAGAGAGGCCAGAAGACGCGTGGCTCTTTTGGTCTCTCTTCATGCGCATGCGCACTGAGAGTGTGCGTTCATGTGTGTGCGAACGTGGCTCGCTCGGACAGCCATTTTGGATCAGGGGCCCGTTGCATAAAACTCCAACCGGATTTTTTTCCGGCTGAAATCACAAAATTCCGGTTGGAAGCTCCCAACCAGAGTTTTTATGCAACGGATTTTACATTCTTAGATTAGCAACCTTAAAAAATTCAGGTTGGAAATTCAGGTTGGGCAAATCCCAACCTGAATTTTCTAAGGTTGCTAAAAAAGTTTTATGCAACGGGACCCAGGAGATTTGTAGCACAGAACTCTTGTAGTCTAGAGTGTTGTTCGCTGACACATTGAGCCAGCGCTATTCTCATGCAGGGTCACTACATTTGATACAGAATGGGGGAGGCAGCGTGTTGCGTTCGTCTCCGTGCCGCACAAACCACTCACCACGATTGTAAGGCTTTAAGAAACGAATCATCTTTAATACACCCATGACGTGTTTCAAGCAATGCATAGCCTTTCTCAATCTTATACTACAAAACTTGCATGTATTCACCAATATACTCCAGCCTGTAGCCTGCACGGGTACACGTCACGAGACCAACACCCACGAGTCATAAAGCCCACGAGTCATACAGCTCACAAGTCATACAGCCCACTAGTTATACAGCCAATGAGTTCGACACTAAGGAAATAAAGCTCACGAGATCGACATCAAGTAAAATAAACCCATGAATTTATACAGATTATGAGTTCAACACTACGCACAGAAGGCTCACGAGACAGACACTACGCTTAAAAGGCTCACGAAACCGACACTACGTACAAAAGGCTTAAGAGACCGACACTTCGCAAAAAAAGCTCACGAGACCGACACTAGGCAAAGGCGGCCCAGGAGCCCGACAGGATGAACAGCGCCACCTATAGACCAATTAATTGTATAGGATGTCCAGATAATAGCATAAGGACGATATGAGATATGAAAAAGGAGAATTGCTAGGGTAGTTCCCCGTTAGTTGCCCTCCCTCACCACCTGAACTGTTCAAGATCTATAGTTGTGTTTGCCTGTGTAAGTGTTTGTGAAAAAAAAAATAAAAAAAATTCAGTAAAAGTGTGAATAAGATCTTTCCACATTATTTTCGAAAATGCCAGAAACATCCTCCTTTCCCTTTCTGTCATACACTACCGGTACACACCTACTTAAACAAATAAAATGAAAAGATGCGGACATTCAGATCAACCAACTAGAAAAAGTATCCACCTGTGAAATGAAGTTTACAAGAAAATATTTCACAAAAGGTTATTGTTGCAGTGCACACATGCTGTTGCGACACGGATTGTCGCCCCTACACGGATTGTCGCCTCCTGCTCGGGGCGACAATCCGTGACGGACGTTGGCGGCACGGATTGTCGCCCGCCCTCGAAGCACATTTTGCTGGGTAATATCGTTCTGGACATAATCATTGAAATACTAACACATAACTTACATGGCTACATCCATGCAAACATGCCATGTAAAAAGTCATGGTGAGGTTTCAAGGAAGTGTGTATGTGCGCGTGCACATGATAATTTAGTGTCCGTTTGTGCGTGTGTGTGTGTGTGTGTGTGTGATGGAAGAATGTGTTTATTATGTCAGTTTTTTGCGTATGTGTTTTTTTAGCTGCGCGTGGGGAGGGATAACTAGTAAGCTGTTGCTGGCATAAACGTTGATATTGATTTTATCAGCAGCTTTGAATTTGATGAGTTTGTTTGGCAGATTTGTATAATTATGAATTCGGAGTGGAGCTTGCGTGCGGGCAGATGCTGCTTTTCTGCATATGGTCCATTATGTCTTATTTATCAACATTGGGAAATCGTTTCATCAGGAAGGAATGTGGTATCGGTTCGGGTGTGCGTCGGTATGTGGGAAGGGGGTTACATTTCGTTATTGCAAAAGTTTGTTACTCTGAAGGCTCATTCGTCCGAAGGCTCATTCGTCCGAAGGCTCATTATTCCGAAGGTTCGTTATTCCGAATTTCATTTTTGGATCAACGAACCTCTAGGTATATAGGGAATTGTGTCTTTCGGATATTAAAATGAAGCCTCGGAAAAAACGAAACTTCGGAATAACGGAACCTTCGTGTGTGTGTGTGTGTGTGTGTGTGTGTGTATGTATGTATTTGGGTTGGTGAATGTGGGTGTGGGATGATTTAGGTTTTGTTTAATCAGGGGCTGGTTGGTTGGGGATTGGATTTGAAGAAGGATATTTATAAATGGTATGACAGATGTTGGTAGGATTTAATATTTAGGATAGATGTAGGCCCTAGATTTGTTTCGGATGGGGAGGGGAGGGGGTGGTCGGGTTTTTTATGACTGATTTCATTCTAGATTCGTGTAATGTATTTGTGTTGTTTTTTTTTTTATGTATATGCCCTTGTAAGTAAGAAGGTGTTACATGATCCAAACCAATGTATTCAAGGAATATTTTTGGTAGGGCCCTACATGTCAAAACTTTCTCGTGAAGAAATTGTTAGTAGGGTTGGTGTATAATCAAGTTATCTATGTTGAAGTGAGATTATTTGTGGCGTATTGACAAATGGATTTGTTTCTGTTTCGAATTGCCATTTGTAACTTTTTTTCATGTTACACCCAGAATGAGTCGATTTATGAATGATTTGAATGAAATCAATGAATATCAAGGAAAAAAGTGTTGAGTTGGTTTATTTGCATTGTGAGGATTTGTTTGAGTGTTTGTTGGTGTTTGTTTGTATTACGTATAGCGGTGTGCAATGGCAGTTCGTTTGTGCTAAAATCAACTAACGATTGACAAATTTTTTACGGCGTGTGGAAATTATTCGCTCATGCATAAAGCATGCCAAACCTATTCTTGGACAAAGAATAGTGGTATGGATGTTCTAGTTTATAAGACTGATGGAAGAAAATGACTGCAGTGAAAAATGAACAAAGACAAATAACATTTGGGGAGGGTACCTCCCTCGTATGTATTTTCTCTCGGTCTCTCTCTCGCCTAGCCTGCCTCACCGCTGATATTGGTTCACACACCCATACTATATTTAGATCAACGCTGGTGTGAATTTTTTAAACACGTGCTCATACACTCTGAAGGCGTTTGTATTGCCACAGTAGCGCCGCTATATTCCACATACACACGTAAGCATACAGGCACACGTATACACACAGACAAACAAACCACTACCACTATGACCACCACACATGCACAGTTTCTACATATTGTATTATTATACTCCAAACACACACACATACACACACTTACACACACACACACACACACACAGACACACACACACACAACAAATCATACACATCACATATCATGCAGCTCACAATACACACACACACAAACACACACGCACACACACCCACACACACACACACACACACATACGCATAACTTACCAGTCATACCCATCCCACCAAAGCTTTACACCGGAGGAACCACCCCGAGCCCGGGGCGACAATCTGTGACGGGGCGACAATCCGTGTCGCAACAATTTTTTTGCCAACACGGATTGTCGCCTTCGAGGTCAAAAACTGGGAACTGCACAAGCGTCACGGATTGTCGCCAGGCGACAATCCGTGTAGGGGGCGACAATCCGTGCCGCCAGCGCCCGTCACGGATTGTCGCCCCGAGCAGGAGGCGACAATCCGTGTAGGGGCGACAATCCGTGTCGCAACGCATGCTTTACATGATATGGAGAGGGAGTAGTCATCTGCAAAAGTGTTGATACAGTATAAATCACAGAAAATAGTGTAATCGTCTATAGTATCAAGGTAGCGTTAAGGATTCAGAAAAAGAAGATGAAATCGGCAGGCCTTTGTCCGCGAGGAGTTTGTGTTCGCGCAATACCTTGGTTTACAGGTCTACTTTCTGTCCACTGTACATGTGCATAGACAACAACAAAAGCGTGTTCTTCTTTTGTATAATACTAGTCAATGTACCCGTGGAGTGCCAGAAATCCTCTATGGGGATTAGCAGATGGCCAGACTCTCTTTATATACGGCACTGATGAGTAGGACTACATAGCGCGATCTATCGGGTGTCTGATTATATTTCTGGGGAATCCCCGTATAAGGAGGCCTACATAGCACCCTCTATCGGGTGTTTGATTATTGCAGCTGACGAAGATTAGAAGTTATTTGACCTTTGACCCCAGTGACCTTGACCTTTCCAAAAATGAATCCCTCAAGGGCAATTTTGCGGTCAACCTGCATTTACCCACTAAGTTTGATGGAGGTCGGACCAAGGACCTGGGAGGAGTAGAAGAACAAACAGACAAACAGACAAACAGACCTACAGACAAAGGTTGCTCGAATTATAGTATGATGCTAGCGTGGGGACGATTAGTGAAGTTCACTGTCCAAGACAAAAGGATGAAAGACTTGACCGACGAACGAAAGCTTGACCCTCTTTGAGGGACAAAATGAAAGCCGCTCCCGCAGGAGAGCGCCCAAGCAGAACAATGCGAGTGGAAACGCACAGACAACACACGCAGACTCAGTAGCATACACACGCATGGTTTATCAGTGAGAAATTTGATCTATACACATCTCGCAGAGGGTGCGCTCTCTGCGGATTTTCCTGACGGGAAAAAATACATCTAGCTGAAAAATCACACATTTACTCAAAATTTTCCAATGTAAGTATACTCATATTTTTAGTGGAAACGTTGGCGATGCTAATCAGCTACCAGTACATATAAGTGGCATTTTTTTTTCATTTTTTTTTTTGTAACGCATTTTGGTATCACAAGAACTTAAATGACCAATGTTTTTCGGGCTCTTCTTAGTCGCCGATCGGCGACCATGGCACGTCGGGACTATGGCGACCCTATTCTATTTCATGAAAAATGTACCGTTTTGAGGAAAAAAACTTTACGAACACAATCCAAAAATCGAGATGAATCGCTGCGATATAAAACGTTTTAATCCGTTTAATGTCATACATTATAGTTACAGAGAAAATTACAAATTGAGCTCTAAGCAGGCAGGTATAAGCAGGCAGATAGGATATCTGATAAGGCATACTTAACTAGTGAAGCGAGAAAGAAAAAAAGCGGGAAAAATACATCTTGTCCACCGTCTAGCTGAAAAATTGGGAAAGCCTGTTGAAATAGCACGATGGCATCTAAAATTCAACCATAAATCTTTCTTGTCCTCTATCCATTTTTTATAATTTTTTTTTTAATATTCTGTGTGTGTGTGGGGGGGGGGGGGTCCCATGTAGAGGTCAATTTCATTTAAAAAATGATAACAATGTCGTGACAGAACTGCCCCCTAAAAGCCACAAGTGTAGAAATACATATTTGATGTCGCTGATATGTAGATGATGCTGTTCAATTAGTTACAGTCTCTCGCTCGATAACGTGACGAATTTGCACCCGCCAGTATTTTCCCCCTAATGGAACCCTATTTGTAATTGACATGTACATGGCGCTGTTCGTCCTGTCGGTCTCGCGAGCCTTCTTTGCCTAGTGCCGGTCTCGTGGGCTTTCATTGCCTAGTGTCGGTCTCGTGAGCCTTCTTTGCCTAGTGTCGGTCTCGTGGGCTTTCTTTACTTAGTGTCGGTCTCGTGAGCCTTTATTGCGTAGTGTAGGTCTCGTGGGCTTTCTTTGCTTGGTGTCGGTGTCGTTATCCATTTGTGCGTAGTGTCGAACTCATGGACTGTATGACTCGTGAGCCGTATAACTCATGGGCTGTATGACTCCTGGACCTATTTTTTATGTCGGTCTCGTGAACCGTATGACTCGTGGATGTCGGTCTCGTGGGATGACCCCCTCCCCCCACAGTAACGAACAGTAACTAACCAAAAACGCAATGCATGGGACCACAGAAAGAACGTTAGAAAGTTAGAGTGTTATAACTTTCTTATTTTTGTATAGTATATTTTGGTGTTTTGTATCTGAATCTCGCTAATATTCCCCACTCCCTCCTCCCCCTTCCATTGGATATGACTTTTTTTTTCTGAATTGAGAGAATTGACGGTCAGTATGAATAGAAGAAGGAATAGGTGACATTTCTGATAAAATTATAAAGCTTGAATATAGATATCGTGTATTTATCTTGTCTTTATATTTAGGGCAGATTGACCTGTATAGTGAATTTCTTTCAATGCGGTGTTATACATTCATTTGCGTAGTGCATCAGATCATTTGCTGCAAATCACCGCACACATGATGTAAATTCTTAAATCTGAATTTCAATTCCTGAAACCTCACAAGGGTTTTAGCTGGTGTGAATTTGAATGTGTCTCCTTTCTAAACTGAACGCTAGAAAATCATAAGATATCATGCTAATAAAGCTAAATTGAATGAACGACGGGTAAGTTTGGAATGTTGATATCTCTGATCATTCAAATTCTCTCGCAATAAGCCAGTTCGTAGTTTCACATTGCGCATTCGCAGATAAAGGTCATTTGTACCAACAGACATGATGGCTTTTAAATTCACTGAGATAAGTATCTGTAATGCAATTGATATTCGTGTTATCTTTATAAATGGTGCTTGTCAACATACACATGACAACTTGTCTGATATTTTGTTTTGGCAAGATTCATAGAAAAGTTTGTTAAAGCATGCAAAACAAAACAAAGCAATGGATGTTTCCCAAGTTGATGGACCGTTCGGGTTACCTGGTCTGCGCAAGTTTATTCACTGTTTGAACATGAATTCCATATTTTGTTACATCGGGTAAGCTTATGCATTATGTCACCTTTAAAGTGGATGGCTAGTAACTGATCAGTGGGAATCCGTGGGAATGGTGGGGGATGATTGTTCAAATCCTTGTGGGATTCATTTAAGAGTACATTATATATCTATTGTTGTGTGAAAATTATTTGCTTCAGAACGGTCTCATATTCAAGTCATGTGCAGTATAATGTTTCCAGGTTAGCATGCCTTTACAGTGACGGGGCATTAAACTGCACATGACTTGGATATGAGACCATTCTGAAGCAAATAATTTTCACACAACAATAGATATATAATGTACTTTTAAATGAATCCCACAAGGATTATAACAATCATCCCCTGCAGCATTCTCACCGATTCCCGCTGATCAGTTACAAGCCATCCCCTTTAACCCTATAAGGGGGGGGGGGGCGGGGGCACATTGTGCCCCCTACCATATTTTCGTTTGCCACTCCTACACCCTTTACTCGATTTCAACCAAATTTGGAGACTTTTCCTGAAATCTTCTTGCAAACATTTTGATATATAATTTAGCTATGTCCGATGTTGCTGGTTGCCATGGCAACCGTAAACTGACAACCATGTCAGTCAGATTTTGAATGATTTTCTGTTCCAATTTCACTTAACAATATAATAATGGATGAAATGGGGGTGTTGCAACACGGATTGTCGCCCCTACACGGATTGTCGCCTCCTGCTCGGGGCGACAATCCGTGACGAGAGCTGGCGGCACGGATTGCCGCCCGCCCTCGAAGCACATTTTGCTGGGTAATATCGTTCTGGACATAATCATTGAAATACTAACATATAACTTACATGGCTACATCCATGCAAACATGCCATGTAAAAAGTCATGGTGAGGTTTCAAGGAAGTGTGTATGTGCACGTGCACATGATAATTTAGTGTCCGTTTGTGTGTGTGTGTGTGTGTGTGTGTGTGTGTGTGTGTGTGTGTGTGTGTGATGAAAGAATGTGTTTATTATGTCAGTTTTTTGCGTATGTGTTTTTTTAGCTGCGCGTGGGGAGGGATACCTAGTAAGCTGTTGCAGGCATAAACGTTGATATTGATTTTATCAGCAGCTTTGAATTTGATGAGTTTGTTTGGCAGATTTGTATATGAATTCGGAGTGGAGCTTGCGTGGGGGCGGATGCTGCTTTTGTGCATACGGTCCATTATGTCTTATTTATCAACATTGGGAAATCGGTTCATCAGGAAGGAATGTGGTATCGGTTCGGGTGTGCGTCGGTATGTGGGAAGGGGGTTACATTTCGTTATTGCAAAAGTTTGTTATTTTGAAGGCTCATTCGTCCGAAGGCTCATTCGTTCGAAGGCTCATTATTCCGAAGGTTTGTTATTCCGAATTTCAGTTTTGGATCAACGAACCTATAGGTATAGGGAATTGTGTGTTTTGGATAAATGAAGCCTCGGAAAAAACGAAACTTCGGAATAACGAACCTTCGTGTGTGTGTGTGTGTGTGTGTGCGTATGTATGTATTTGTTTTGGTGAATGTGGGTGTGGGATGATTTAGGTTTTGTTTAATCAGGGGTTGGTGGGTTGGGGATTGGATTTGAAGAAGGATAGTTATAAATGGTATGACAGATGTTGGTAGGATTTAATATTTAGGATAGATGTAGGCCCTAGATTTGTTTCGGTTGGGGAGGGGAGGGGGTGGTCGGGTTTTTTTATGACTGATTTCATTCTAGATTTGTGTAATGTATTTGTGTTTTTTTATGTATATGCCCTTGTAAGTAAGAAGGTGTTACATGATCCAAACCAATATATTCAAGGAATATACTCTCTATAAAAAAAAATCGAGTGAAAATATATACTCTTGAAGGAGTGAATACAAAAAAGAGTGAATTTATAGTGAAATTGGAGTGAATTTCGAGTGAAAATGTTCATTTTCACTCATTTTAGAGTGACCTCAGGGATCACTCGAAGATTTTGGAGTGATCCCTGACGTTACTTTAAAATTCACTCCAATTTCACTCTAAATTTACTCATTTTTGTATTCACTCCTTCAAGAGTGAATATTTTCACTCGATTTTTTTTTAGAGAGTAGGTTTGGTAGGGCCCTAGATGTCAAAACTTTCTCGTGAAGAAATTATTAGTAGGGTTGGTCTATAATCGAGTTATCTATGTTGAAGTGAGATTATTTGTGGTATAAATTGACAAATGGATTTGTTTGTGTTTCGAATTGCCATTTGTAACTGTTTTTGTTCATGTTACACCCAGAATGAGTTGATTTATGAATGATTTGAATGAAATCAAAAAATATCAAGGAAAAAGTGTTGAGTTGGTTTATTTGCATTATGAGGATTTGTTTGAGTGTTTGTTGGTGTTTGTTTGTATTACGTATGTATACGCGGTTTGCAATGGCAGTTCGTTTTTGTTAAAATCAACTAACGATTGACAAATTTTTTTACGGCGTGTGGAAATTATTCGCTCATGCATAAAGCATGCCAAACCTATTCTGGGACAAAGGATAGTGGTATGGACGTTCTAGTTTATAAGACTGATGGAAAAAATGACTGCAGTGAAAAATGAACAAAGACAAATAACATTTGGGGAGGGTACCTCCCTCGTATGTATTTTCTCTCGGTCTCTCTCTCGCCTAGCCCACCTCACCGCTGATATTGGTTGACACACCCATACTATTTTTAGATCAACGCTGGTGTGAATTCTTTAAACACGTGCTCATACACTCTGAAGGCGTTTGTATTGCCACAGTAGCGCCACTATATTCCACATACACACGTAAGCATACAGGCACACGTATTATACACACAGACAAACAAACCACTACCACTATACAACCACCACACATGCGCAGTTTCTACATATTGTATTATTATACTCCAAACACACACACATACACACACATACACATACACACACAACAAATCATACACATCACATATCATGCAGCTCACAACACACACACACACACACACACACACACACACACACACACACACATACTCATATTACTTACCAGTCATACCCATCCCACCAAAGCTTAACACCGGAGGAACCACCCCGAGCCCGGGGCGACAATCCGTGTCGCTACAAATTTTTTGCCAACACGGATTGTCGCCTTCGAGGTCAAAAACTGGGAACTGCACAAGCGTCACGGATTGTCGCCAGGCAGCTCGGGCAGCAGGAGGCGACAATCCGTGTAGGGGCGACAATCCGTGTCGCAACAGGGGGTTTTCTTGGCTGTAATTTGCTGAAGGACCAAAATGTGAAGTAATTATGGTTGTGAATTACCCTGAAATGGTCTTCCTATTATTTCCTTTATTTTATATGACATAGGCATCAAACAATAGATATGATAGAAATAATCGAAAATACAGCATTTCCCAAACACTACCCTTTTATTTTGTTTTATCTTCACACAAGCTTTGCATGTAATATCATTTTTTTAATCATATTATCAATCTGCAAACTCAAAATTTCAATATTTTGGAAATATGAAATGTGATACCAATATATGAAGAGTTTGTTTGCAAAAACCGATAAATCCATTTTTGAGGATTTTGAAGTAGTACGGTCTCTGTCATAAAGTACAAAATAATATCTTTTATATGATATATTGGTCACTACATATAAAGGCACATTTTTGAAGTTATGATCAAAAGAAGCAAAAATTTTTCTTATCATTATCTTTATTTTTCTTGACCTTTAATCGCAAATATCTCCGATTGGCAAATATGGACTTATCGGTTTTTGCAAACAAACTCTTCAAATGTACCCTTTCCAAGCAATACATCATATGTTCCATTATTTTCTTGGTTTCTTTATATTGTAATGAGTAGCGTGCCCCACATGTTGACCTTGAGAAATTTCAACCATAACAAATAGTGAAGGCTGACTTTCTTTTCCTTTTTGGTAAATATGAAAAAAATGATTGATATAAAATAAAAACATAATATACTGGGGATAAAGAAATAAAAAGAAAAAAACATGATTTTAGCGTGTTTCCTATGTATTTCTGTATATTTTGGTAAATAGCGCCCTCAGTGGATGACCTTGAGAAATTTCAAATGTTGGGTCATGTAGAGTATGAGTTGCTCTACCCATGTGCCAAATATGACGGTCATACATCATATAATAAAGAAGTTATATAGGGGGCACAATGTGCCCCCCCCCCCCTTGTACCTGGAAGGGGTCAAAATAGCTTGGGCTTTATAGGGTTCAAAAGAGTGAAGTGCCTAAACAACCAAGAAAATAATTTAGAAAGCTCGTTACGCCATTTGTACCAATTTTCACGTGAGCTAATTACGAATGGTTTATTGAACGACTGCGTATGACGAATTCATCTGGAAAATATAAAGAAAGTGATTGCGCCATCTGTAGGCAAAGAAAATATTTGAGGACACCGCGTTTATAGAATCGGGAAGAAAGGGCACATTATTGTCAGTAGAAGCGAAGTCGACAAGATGTATGCCCTACTAAAATTCGCTGTCATCATTATAAGTGTATTTCCATCTCGGAGTTCTCAATCAGGTAAGCAATGAATAGTCATTTCATTCATTTCAGGGGCCAAGGAACGGGCGGGGGTGCAGCCATCCCTCCCCTCACCTTCTTTGAAGCCGCTAAGCGGCCTCTGTATTCCTGGTAGACAATCGGGGTGACTGATCCCATCATATGGTAGTCACTTGTCATTGCGGTCGAACCACTTAAGTTTTGTATCATTCGCTTGTTTTGCACTTTCATTTCATTTCATTTCATCTTATTTTATCTCATACTCTGTGCCAGTGTTATAGACCAACCACTTCTGTGTTTGCATTCTACTCTTCACAAGAAGTAAAGAGGAATCTAATCATATAACATATTGGGTGAGTTATGACGCTCTCACAAGTAGGAGCCCAATCATATAAAAACCAGCTATTATTAGCAGTAGTTGTATCGTTATTATTATTATTATTATTATTATTATTATTATTATTATCATTATTGTTATTATTGTTATTATTGTTATTATTATCATTATCATTATCATTGGTATCATTATTATTATTATTGTTATTATTGTTATTATTATTATAATTATCATTATCATTGGTATCATTATTATTATTATTGTTATTATAGTTATTATTATTATCATTATTATTATCATTGGCATCATTATTATCATCATTGTCTAAAATATCAATACGCCCACAGCAGCTCACTGTACATGTACTTTGTATTAAAAAAACAAACAAACAGAAGCACAACAATGCTGTACATTTCAATCATTCCTGTAACTGTATTCAAGTTCAGTTCAGTTCAGTTCAAATTTATTTCATATCTCTACTTTCTCGATGAAATTACAAAATTATTGATAATAAAACAAGAATACAAAATATATACAATCATGTCATTTGCTTGAAGAAAACGAAGAAAAAAAAAACATACTTGACACAAATGCATGGTCATATCATGTGATGTTGTCACAAGTAAGTATCAGAAATATGATGGGGCCTACATAAAAGCTTTAACGCTTGTAAAACTGTAGGTTCCCGAATTCATAGGCATATAACTATACGGAGAACGGATATGCTTGTCTTGACCAACTAAAATTGTATACCAGTACAAAAATCGATGTTCCCATATTGATCATTTGACTTTGTGTCATATTCCTGTATGAAAAGTAAAAAAGAATGCAGACATGAAATAGAATAGAAATAAGCTATTAAAAAAAAAATAAAACTTGTTAGGTATTACTTGCAAACTGCCACAGTGAAAGTCCCAGGCTAATACGTATTGTACGTGTAATATGTTTCAAATTTATTACAGGAAAATTAATGAGCAAAGAAAATGGCATTCCTTCGAAATTCTAACGCGAGACTTCTGGTGCTAGCCCGGTGCTCAACCGACTGAGGGTGCGTTTATCAACTCTTTTTCTCGGCAGAAACAGGTTTTCTAAACAGCTTTCAAGGAATTTTTACGAGTTGATAAACGCAAAGCTGTTTTGAAAGCCCTTTCGGAAAGCCTTTTCGAAAGCCGCAAATTTGTGCTTTCCGAAACAGGTTTCCTAAACATGTTTTCAGAAACCTGTTTCTAAAATCCTTTTGAAGCGAGATAAACCCAAAGCTGTTTTGAAATGGCTTTGTACTGCAGTTACGAACCATGCACGCCTTATATGACCTCTTCTCCTCGGGTCGAATTGCGCAATGCAGCTGTGCAGTGACAGGCCGGTTATCGTGTTCGCGAAGAGTTGATAAACGCAACTATTTTGGAAACCGCTATTGGAAACGGCTTTTGAAAGCCGTTTAAACAGGGAAAAGATGATAAACGCAGCCTCAGAGCTACACGGTATAGAAAGCCCTAGTACAGTGTTCGTCCCAGAAACCCTGAATTCTCAATGCTCCAGTGGTCAGAAGCTATAGCAGGGCGTGTGCGTGTGTGTTCACACACACACATACACACACACACACACACACACACACACACACACACGCTCACACACACATACACTTTAACCTGACATAAAGCCGAAGGATAATTCAACTTGGGGATAATGTAAAGGATCACCGAAATGATTCACCTTTTCAAATACGTGATAAACGCAAACAAAGGGAAACTATTGACCAGAAATGAATATGAATTATCAGTAGAAAAATGAGCAAAGAAAATGGAATTCCATCGGGATTCGAACCCGAGACTCCTTGTGCTAGCTCGGTGCTCTACCGACAGAGCTATAGAAAGTTCTAGTACAGTGTTCGTCCCGGAAACGCTTATCCCGATGGAATCCCATTTTCTTTGGTCATTATTTTCTCCACTAATAAATAAATTTCATTCATTTCTGGTCAGTTTCCCTTTGTTTGCGTTGATGTTTCCACACACACAAGTGTGAATCTTATGATACGGAGTTACCAAAAACAAAGGTACCCCCCCCCCCTCCATAAATGGAAAGAGATTTGTGGCAGTTATTTTTCTCATCCCTTGCAGTTAGATATCAGTTGAAGCTATGAGTATATGACACACTCCGAAACAAATCCCCAGATGAAGTGAAATAGGCAAGTAAAATAAAAAAGAGAGTTATCATTATGATAGCATTTATTATTTACTTTTTTCAATTTGGCATCCTGACTTGACCCCAAAAACAAACAAACAAACAAACAAAAACAAAAAAACATGAAAATTACCTACATGTACTAAAATATGTAATGGTTTATTTCATTTGCAGAGATTGATTTGGCGTGTGTAAATCCCGTCCATCTGACATCAACCGGATACCCCGGGAACTATGGACATAACGAGAATATGAACTGGATAATTACATCAGTGAGCGAAGAAAGGATTCTCGTTGTGTTCAACGATTTCCAAATGGGTGAAGTGAATGATAGATTATCAATATCAGACGTGTCGTATCCTACTATATCACGCGATTACACACATTCGGACACCGACGCCCCGTCATTTCTCTCTCTCGGACGCTCCATCGACATCATATTTCAAACGGATAGAAGACTTGTTGCCAGAGGATTCAATCTCACTGCGTATTGCTACAAGGCATGTGAGTAATAGCCTAAGTGCCTTCGTACTTATTGTATTGCTAAGTTAGATATAGTTCTTTGCCTTACACTTCTACGATAAAGCTTAACGAAGATGCTTCACACACGACATTAGGACTTTGTTGCCAAAGAATTATCGCTAGATTGTAAGATTGCATTGAAATAACAATGTACTACTGAAGGAAAATACAGTTGTGAAAAAATAAACATATTTTCACTCCATTTACTCTATAGACACATGGACAAATGTAATGCATTCAACTATTTCGAGATTTTTTTTTTCCGGAAAATAACGAAAGAAAAGATATGGACCATTAATTGAAGGTGACTGCGGGCCACTTTTTTTTTTATTGTAATAATGCGACAACTTTTAGCTGTATTCATGTTTGCCTCAAAGCTAAATTGCTGATAAACATGCTCTAGCAAGCTATTTAAATTGCCAAAATTACAACTTTAAGGATATTGTTTGATATCCTATATCGTAACCTGAACTAATCTTACCACATTTTTTTCAATTTTGTATCGTGTCGAATATTTCACTTGTCGTTGCAAAAAAAAAAAAAAAAATTAATAAATAAATAAAATAGTACTTGTGTTTAGATTATGGAGAAAGGAATGAAACGGTTTAATTGTGGATCGCATTTTGTTTGCCAGTTCAGGTCCAATATTAAATCATTAAAAGCCTGTGCGATAGAATCATTTATCCGTTGCAATCTTATGGTGTGCTTTAATTTCATATCCACTCAATATGTTTATCTTTAAAATTATCATTAATGTGTTTCCAGGATTGTATAGGAATAGCCACGTCATATCCTTGGGGAGATGTGAACACTCGACTCAGCCGAGGGTTTTCGTGGGAAACACACAATAATACATGTACATGTAGATGAGGGGGTGGCACATTGGGCCCCCTACAACATTTCTTTGCCACTCATACGCCCTATGCCAGATTTCAACCAAATTTGATGACTTTTCCTAAAATTTTATTACAAACATTTTGATATACAATTTAGCTGTGTCCAATTTTGCTGGTTGCCATGGCAACCGTAAAGTGACAACCATAATTGTACGTTTTTCTGTTCCAATTTCACTTAATCATAAAATAAATGGATGAAATCGGGGTTTTCTGGACCGCGATTTGCTAAAAGACCAAAATGTGAAGTAACTATGGCTGTAAATTACCCTGAAATGGTGTTCTTATTGTTTTTATACTTGTATGTAACATAGACATCAAACAATAGATATAATATAAAATCACTGAAATTACAATATTTTCCAAAGACTGCCCTTTATTTTGAGTCATTTTCACATACGTAATGCCAGTAGTATCATTTGTCCATTATCATCTACAAACTCAAAATTCCAATATTAATGAAATATAAAATGTGATACCAATATACCTATTCCAACCAATAGTGTGATGCGCCTTGAACAAGGCTAATACCAATAAAGAGGTCCGCAGCAAGTTATCGCTCTCAGATCAAGACATGGCTTCCCAATCGTGGCAGAGACTCCAACTCTCCCGTTTTCGACGGGAGATCTCCCGCCGAAAACCCATTTTTGCAAAATCTCCCGTTCTCCCGTTTGAGATTTAATTTCTCCCGCCCTGGCTCTTTGTCTCCCGTTGGAAAGGATCTCTTACATATTTCTATCGTATGTTGAAAAAATAAGCCTTAGATAACACCAGAGAGCATCTAGAACCCTGGGAATTTCGCGCTTCGCACACATCAACTTTGAGTCTCCCGTTTGCTAGGGGTTTCAGGCGGGAGAATCTCCAGATCAGATGGTACTTTGGGTTGGAGTCTCTGTCGTGGTCTCTTGCAACATTGTTGTAATGGTTTGGGCGCGATCTGCCAGGAATGGAGCGGAACATTTTGATTGTCATGATGTGGTGATTGGGTTGAGACGTGACAAATTGGGACCTTGTCCGGGAAAATGAACAGACAAGCCGTTTTCTTTCGCATGTTCCATGCGGATTGTGGTGAGGACTCTCACGTCTGGTTGTACACGTGTGCTGTAAGTACGTAGTGTATAGCGTCGATGGTGTATAGGCTCATGTCGTATCGGGCCTATATGTACCTGCTTGCATGGAGGTTCTGTTACTTTAGGCCTCATGCGTTTTGGTGAGGATTCTCACGTTTGGCTTTACACGTTTGTTTTTAGTATGTAGACAAGTGTATAGCGTCGATGACAGGCTTATGTATTGGGCCTGCATTGTTTGCATGTTGGTTTTGACAGGCCACATGCGTTTTGGTGAAGATTTTCACGTTTGGTTATGCACATTTTATTGTGTATAACATTTATGCTGCGTAGGCTTTGGCAGTCATTGACTGTGTTTGTAGTTTTTAGACTACATTTTGTGTGAATGCCTAGTGCAGATTTTGGTGAGGATTCTCACGTTTGGTTGTGCACGTTGTGTATAACATTTATGCTGCGTAGACTTTGGCAGTCATTGACTGTGTTAGTAGTTGTATAGGCTACATTTTGTGTGAAGGCCTAGTGCAGATTTTGGTGAGGATTCTCACGTTTTGAACGTTTGTCGTTTTTGCATGAAGGTCTTGCGTAGACCGATTTGGGTGAGGATTCTCACGGTGCACGTTCAGTTGTGTGCGTATATAGTGCATAGCGTGGGCCATGGGTATTGCGCATTGGGCTCGCACGTGTTTCGTAGTCGCAGACGGTCGGTCTAGCGCGTCGTGTGTAGGGCTAGTGCAGTTTGTGAGTGTGCGTATGCTGGATGTGTATGTGTGGGGGGCTTGCGTACACATTGGCTACAGGTCACGCCGAATTTTCTGGAAGATTAGCCTCGGTTAAAGGCTTTGATATATTTTCCTTGGTTTGCACAATCGTGCTATGTGGTCGTTTGTAGTGAGTGTGTATACTCATTCTATGTCCTTAGATCACATGCTAATGTGATGCCGTGGTGTTCTGATTGTATGCCTGATTCGAAGGCTTAGGGATTTTGATGTTTTCTGCTTATCGTAGAAAATTTTTGCCTGTTCTGCGCGTGTGACTGGGTTCGTGCGTACATGTGTACTCACATGCAGTGCATTTCTTTTGTTAAGGCTTTGTAGTTTTGTGAGGATTTGTGACTTCTTGCAAGTTTTGATTTTGATATTCCCACAATGGCTGATGTCGTGCAGAGCTTTGTTGATGAACCCACTCAGGAAGGTTTTAATAACCTGAGGAAGGCAGAACTGGTGGAAGTTGCTCGGATTTTAGAAATCCCGATCAAAACATCGGATCGAAAAGCAGAGATCAAGGACACAATTTCTGAGTTTTTTACCAATACTGGTATCTGGCCTGCCTCTTTGTCAGAGGATGAAGCAGGGACAGATGATGGTGAAATTATCACACCTTTGGTAACCCCTGCAGAAAGTGAATTGAAGAAAATTGAGATCCAGCTTCGGATGAAGCAGCTGGAAGTCGAGGCAAAAGAAATAGAACTCGAAATCAAGTCAATCAATGCAAAATCAAATGAACCTTCTTCCGGCAGTTCAGCAAAGTCGTCAAAATTTGATGCATTAAGCAGGGCTCGACACTAACGGTGGCCCGGTGGCCCGGGGCCACCAAAAACGCACATCGGGCCACCAAAATTTCAGAAATGAAGACTTTGGTGGCCTGATCGGGCCACCAAAAAAGGACGGATGTTTGCCTTTGGGCCACCAAAAATAAAAGTTAGTGTGGAGCCCTGCATTAAGACAATCTCAATTGGTGCCGAAATTTCGTGAAGACCGGGTAGAAGAGTTTTTCCAGCACTTTGAAAAAGTGGCTGTGAGTTTGGAATGGCCCAAGGAAGTGTGGCCGACATTGATACAGAGCTCGCTGGTAGGGAAGGCCCAAGAGGTCTATGCGTCTCTCACTATCCAAGAGTGTTCTGACTATGAGAATTTGAAGAGTTCCGTGTTAAGGGCGTACGAGTTGGTGCCGGAAGCCCACAGGCAACTGTTTCGGAATTACAGGAGAAGGGATGATCAGACATTTGTTGAATTTGTGCAACACAAGCAGACCCATTTTGAACACTGGTTAAGGTCGTCTGGTGTTGATGATTTCCACAAACTGAAAGAGTTGGTATTGTTAGAGGAGGTGAAGAGGTGTGTTCAGCCAGATCAGCGGCAGTACCTGGAGGAAAGGGAAGTGAATCGTGCCAGGAGAGCTGCTGTCCTCCTTGATGAGTATGTGCTTACCCACAAGGGTACTTTCAAAATTTCTTCAAGCAAGAAAGGAGGCCAGGGTGTGCCAAGAAAAGGAGCTGTTGCTTCGAGCATTCCCAAGCCCGATCTTGATCAAAAGCCGAGCAAGGCTTGCTTCTATTACAAGAAGGATGGACATGTGATGTCAGCTTGCTGAAAGTTGAAGAAGAAGCGAGAAAAAGAGGGGATTAGCAACCCCAAAGCATTGCCGAATGCTTTAGCTATCAATCGCACAGAGCATCTGTCATCGTTTGAACGGGTGGCAGAGAATTACAAACCTTTCATATCTTCAGGGTATGTTAGTTTGACGCCTGATAGTGAGCAGGTTCAGGTTCACATTTTGAGGGATACAGGAGCATCACAGAGTCTCCTGTGTGCAAATACATTGCCATTTTCGGTTGATTCTTCTGTGGATTCAGAAGTGCTTGTGAGGGGAGTTGAAGGTGGGAGTGTCCGAGTGCCTCTTCATAATATCGAATTGAAGAGCGATCTTGTCAGTGGCTCAGTTGTAGTAGGTATTTTGCCTACATTGCCAGTCGAAGGTGTCACCTTATTGCTCGGCAATGATATCGCTGGAGAGAAGGTTTTGCCTCACTTTCTCCCAAGTAAGACACCCGTGGTTGACGAAGCCACAGAGAAATTGGTTCAGGATATGCCTGATGTGTTTCCCTCATGTGCTGTTACCAGGTCAATGGCTCGTGAACTAGAGAAGGAGGAGCAAGAGGATATCTTGGCTGATACTTTCTTCTCTAGACTTGAAGAGTCTAGCAGCAGTGATGATGCACATATGGACCATGGTCAAATGTCAGAGATTTCTCGTCAGAGTCTGGTTGAATTGCAGGGCAAAGACCCTGAAATAGTGCGTCTTGCACAGTCACTTGTACCTGAAGATGAGGAAGTGAATGAAACTGTGAAGTTTTACAAGAGGGATGGTATCTTGATGAGGAGGTGGCGCCCTCCTGATGCCACAAGTGATGAGGATTTTCGAGATGTTCATCAAGTCGTGGTACCAAAGATGTACCGGAAGGAGATCATATCTCTTGCCCATTAAGCACCATTGACAGGTCATTTGGGGATCAACAAAACCCAAGAGAAGGTGCTTCGATATTTCTTCTGGCCAGGTTTGCGACATAACGTCGCAGAGTTTTGTCGGTCTTGCCATGTCGGCCGTAATAAGGCAAAACAACGTAACTCAGAATATCATGTTCTGAGAAAAACGAGTTTGAAAATTCAATTGGTTCCCATTTTTCCGTCATAGGAGTAAAACATTTTTGAAGCAGCGAAGTTTCTTAGGCATTAATAAAGAATATCTCGATAAAATTTCAGTAAAATAGGACTTCCCGTTTTAGAGTGATTGCCATGTTTAGAATAGATACAGCATTTTAGCGGATCACAGCACTGTGCTTATGAGTAATTCTAGTTTGCCAAAAGAGCGTATCCTTACTTACGTTGTGCGAGAATCCTCACGCGGCAACATATCAATTAGGCAAAAGAACGTATCCTTATTTACGGCGCGTAAGCATTCTCCCGCGAAGCCACTTCATTATGCCAAAAGAACGTATCTCGACTTACAAATATCTGCGCCTTAACCCTTTCATCAATGTAATTAGGCAGAATGACGTATCCCGACTCAATGGCAACAATCTCTATCATTTGTTTATTTGATAATTTTGTTAACTGGATAATAAAAGTCCCGTTATATGTGTTTAAATATATATTAAGAATAGCAAAACACAGTAGCTTGCAAAATTATCGATGAAAGAGAACATTCATGGTTTTTTTTTTTCTGAAAACTTACCGAGTATGTGCTAAAATGTAATTAGTTGTTATCTACCAATTACCTTTCATTTTTGTTTTTGTTTGCATATACAGTTTATAGTTTATTGAGATGTCCATTCTTTTTTATTATCTTTAAGTGTATGTTTTTTATCCCTTGATGTAAGATTTTTCATTGGGAACATAATTATATTTGGTTTATCATTCATGTTGTTTTAACAAAAACATGGATTTGGATTAATATCGACAACTAAAGTACGAGTTTGGGTAAAGTCTGTAAAATGGACTGTTTGAGAACTGTCAAAAAAAAATGAAATAAAATGGGTATTAAAAAAATTGTATAGACATCTGTACATTCACTTCGTTTCAAAGAGACATACACGCATTTAATGTGTTAACATTGAGACTCCTATTTTAAATTCTATCTTTTCTTTGATTTATTTATTTATACACGTTCCATTGAGATGAAAGGATTTGAACAGAAAGAATGATATTGTGTACTTTGTTTATCGTTATAAGTTGTTAATGTTTGGTTGATAGCATGAATTGTATCCGTAAGGTTAAAACTTCTAATGATAATATGCCTCATTTCTCTGAACAACAACAATAATAACAATGCATGAATCCAGGTTTTAATGTTTTTAGGTGTAACTTAACCACACACACACACACACGCACACACACAACCAAGCAAGTACAAAAACACACAAAACACACACACACACACACACACACACACACACACCTCAGACTTGTCAGAGTTGCAAACATTCTCTCAGTAGAATAACTTTGAGAAAGACATGACAGAAATGTAGATGCAGAGACTGATTTACATCTTCTGAAAGGTTTATAGGGAAAAATTTGTGTACATCTGTTTCTCAAAGATAACAGCATTACAAAAATCATTCGATTATTTGCAAGTTCTAAAAATATGACATAGATATCTACGCTATCTTCTTAAAATTTAAGAGAGAGTTTGGTATGACATTATGCTTCTATCACATTGAAAGCAAATCAGCAGTAACTAAACATTATCATGATGGTTAATTAGAAATAGAAAAAAAAAAATGTCATTTACTTCCCGAGTAAAGTTATTAGCTTACATACGTACCACAGTTGAACAAAACCCTGGGAACAAAATTTTCAACAGAACATAATTGTTGTTGTTTTTTTTTTTTTTTTTTTCTGGAGATTAGTTATACTATTACCATATCAGACCTTCGCATCAATTTTTACCTTGGAAGATCAAAACATCTACAAATTACAAATTGTAAATATCACACATAACATTTTTAATCCTTACTGTTGTTGAAGATCAAGTGTAGTAAGAAGTAAATACTTGGGTAAAGAACAATTATTAGGCAGCTTAAACGAAGGGAAAATTTGCAACAGTATTCACTTTAAACACATTTCAATAAACGTCTAATCACAACAGCGATTTGCTGTGCTGCAATTTACATCTGCGTTGTCTGAGAGCTCCCGGAGGGATTAGGCTCAAAATAAGATATGAAAATTTTGCAGGAAATAAGATTACTATTTCCCTGGTTTTCTGAAATAAGTTGACATGTTTCAATCGACATGATATTGATTTTGAGGGCAAGCATTTACAACAATATTTGATATGAACAAGTGATAGTTTTACCTAAAGTTGATAGTCATCATTTCAAAGGGCAATAAGCCCTCATTATATTTTTTTTTTCGAAATAGAACCTTTAGTTTCATATCAATATTAAAAAAAAAAAATCTTTCTTGTGCCTTCATAACGTGAGAATAGTCATTAACACTTCACAGTTGAGTTTTGCGAGTTCTTAATCTAACTGTGAAAGATTTACCTGATCCTATATAAACAATGCGAGTGTTATTATTTTTCTTCTAGAGTTGACTGATCTAGTGCACAATCCACTCCATCTTTCATGAGATTCTGACGGGCGTGCACAGCTGTTCTGAAATCTGTATAGTTGCTCTTTTCTCTGCTTTCGAACTGCTCGGTAGACCACTGCAGGAAAATGTAAAAGAAATGGAAGAGAATGATTAACACAAAATAAGGCACTCTTTCTGTAAAAGACATTGAATTTCAACTCTGCTTTAGTTATATCATGTGATTAAATTCTTCATTAGACATGGTTGTGTGTAACAAATCCTCTCTCACAGACCCCCTTATCCTCCAAAAGAAAAAAAAATAAAGGAAATGAGAATGAGTATTTAATATCGAAATACACTCACAATATATCATTCAACATCATACAAATACCCCTTGAGGATATACAAGGCTGTGTGTTTTTTTTTAGAGAGAGAGTGGTGACTATTTCGTCAGTTTTCATTTCATATTATTTTTTTTTTCATTGTTAAGGAATGAACTGTGAAATGTGGTATTCTCAAATTATCAGAGAGTCATCATCATGGATTTTGCCGTCTTTTATTTTTTTCTTTTATGATTTTTCCAAATGCCGGCTTGTGTCGCCAGTGATAATGATAAAGGTGGGATTCATTTCTTCCCCCTTCTTCTACTTTTGTTGTATGAATTAATAGGTGATTATTCAACTTGTACCTTTTATTGTACTTGATACAATGCATTCCTTTTCTGTGCTGGTCTAGGCTGGCGGTTGGTGTGGACACTGAAAAGAGAGACATGCAAATATGTATTTCAACACGAATGTTAATATCATCTAAAGTAGACGATTGGGTCTGAATATTTGAACTTTCCATAGTATTTAAAACCACGTAACTTAAGAATAGATATTTGAATTCCATGAGCTTTTGCCCTCAACATTGTTATGGGGAGGGGTGGAACGTATAACATGTATAGGATCTACCATGGCTACAATGCATTTTTTTTTTTTGTATCGAAATGAAAAAAAAAAATGTTTTAAAGAATATGTACAGCTGACTAAAATTGCACCAAGAATACAAAAGAAAAAAGAAAAAAGATAAATCAGGCTTCCATAGTTAGCAGGTACAGAGTACCATTTAGTATGAATTTATTTTTAAGGCTTATTTTTAGTGGATAAATTCCTGTATGTATGAAAACACCACAATCACATTCTTCATTCTTTCAAGAAATAACAAACAAGATTTAAGACTACTTCAGTATTTGCGTTTAACCAAAGATGTAGCCCAAACATTATTATATAATGTTTGGCTACATCTTTGGTTAAACACAAGTACTGACAACAAATTTTGTTGTCCTTACTTTTCTTGCTAAAGTAATGATGTTAATGTCATTATTAGAACATATCGTCTTCCATCAGTTCATGTTGCCACTGAAGACTAAATGGAATTCATCAGTATCAAGCTTTATTGTCATTAGCTTGAAGTCGAAACTACTGTTTACTATAAAGCTGTTACTTTTTTAGACTTTTAGACGAAAACTGAATTTGAGGTAGAAGACGTCAAGTCGATGATCATAACAGTATATTAGGGTCCAGTCAATGTATTTGCGCATAGGTAAATTTCTTTTGAGAGTCACTACTTCTACTAGACCACTAGTAGTAGTACTAGGCCTACTACAAGTATCTTACATTTACATAGTCATTATTACATTAGTAGAACCACAACCACAACCACACCAATGAGCCACGTTTTGGCAAGCCCACCGAAAGGAAAGGCTGTCATACTCATAGCTCTAAGTTTGCTCTTTATTTTCATAGCTTGCTGTGTTTTTTGTTTATTTTCTTTTTATTCATCGAGTTCTTAAATCTTAGTGAAGACTATTATCGAAGGTACTGGACCCTACTAGCAAAGCGTACTGTCGTCCAGTCTGTACAGCCCAATCGCCGTACTTCGCACGGCGTCTGGTCGGGCTAGATCAAACTTAGACCTGACAAAAAACCCATAAAACTTACCGGTGTTACCGCTGATTTTCTTTTTGGTAGCATTAGCTGGTCAGGAGAATATCCATTCCATGACTGCAAAACAGAACAATGGGCATGACTTCATGGTTCACACTGCAGCAAAGCTTGCCTGCCAGTCAACCAGTTGGTGTAACTCTGCTTAAGCTGTTGTCGCAAGGGAGAAAGCGGTGCGGCAGCAGCGGCGGCACTACAATACACTCACTGCCGCGGCTGAAATGGATCTGCAGCACGTAGCCGTAGGTCTTACACATAGAGTTATGCAGTGCAGCGTGTGTTGTGATGGCCACGATGTTGATACGTTGTTTTGCCGTGCTGACTGTAGCGCGCATGGCCCTGACTTTACACAGCAAAGCGCTGTATGATGACATACGTTCTTTTGGCGTCGCAATTTCCTTCTTTTTTCTTGAGAAACCACCATGAAAAAACAGTGTATGTAAAGATACGTTCATTTGCCGTAACAGCCAAAATGCTTTCTTTGTCATTTCTATACGTATCTCAGGTTACGTTGTTTTGCCTAGCTGGAAACGGCAAAGTTGTGAAAAAGGTGTGTAAGATACGCTTTTTATCTCTGAAATGGTAAACATTTGAGAATTGAGACTTTCACCATTAAAAAGAGCGCATTTTATTTAGGAGCCATATGCTCATAACTCAAAATGCCCAAATTTTGAGTTACGTTCCTTTGCCTTATCACGGCCGATGTGTGTCAGGTAGTTGGCAAGCCAAACCAGAGGATTCCCCCTGCCCCTTTAAGGCCAATTCCGGCCTTCGAAGAACCGTTTAGTCGTGTCATTGTGGATTGTGTCGGTCCTCTTCCAAGGACAAAGTCGGGTAATCAGTATTTGCTGACGATGATGTGTGCATCTACCCGCTTCCCCGAGGCAATTCCATTACGGACGATTACTGCCAAGAATGTCAGTAAAGCTCTTGTGAAGTTCTTCACAATGGTAGGACTTCCAAAGTGTGTGCAGTCAGACCAAGGGTCTAATTTCACATCCAAAATCTTCCAACAGGTGATGAGTGAGTTAGGTCTAGAATGTAAGAACTCAAGTGCTTACCATCCACAGAGCCAGGGAGCTCTTGAACGCTTTCACCAAACCTTGAAGAATATGATGCGTGTGTACTGCAGTGAGCACGAGAAAGAGTGGGATGAGGGTATTCCTCTCCTCTTGTTTGCAGTTCGAGAATCGGTCCAGGAATCTCTTGGATTCAGTCCTTTCGAGCTGGTCTTTGGGCACTCAGTTCGTGGTCCCTTGAAGATCTTGCAAGAAAAGATCTTGGTTGAGCTGGAGTCCAACCTATTGGACTATGTGTGTCAGTTCAAGGATAGACTTTCTTGTACTCGTGAATTAGATGCAGGTCATCTGAAGGCAGCTCAGTCTAACATGAAGAGACTGTTTGATCGGAAGGTGAAAGAAAGGCATTTCGAGCCTGGTTCTATGGTTCTTGTGTTGCTCCCTCTTCAAGGAGATGCCTTGAAGGCTAGATATGCAGGGCCGTATGTGGTTGAGAAAAGGGTGAGTGATGTCAATTACATCATCCTGACACCTGATAGGAGGAAGAGGAGAAGACTCTGTCATGTCAACATGCTAAAGGAGTATGTTGAAAATGTAGAAGAGGCTAAAGAAAAGCCTGTTGCCACAGTTGGAATCAGTTGTGAAGTGGATGGTGAAGACAGTGAGAGTGATGATGTGGAAACTCCGCAGTTGATGTTGAAGAATTCTGAGGTGTTAGCAAATCTATCTGACACATTATCTCATCCTCCAGGAGTAGAGAGAGCTCAGGTGATGGATGTAGTCCATGAGTATGAACACCTCTTCAGTGATGTACCAGGTCGTACTAGTGTGGTGGTGCATGATGTTGATGTGGGGGACTCCTCCCCTGTCAAGCAACACCCATATCGTGTGAATCCATTGAAAATGGATGTTCTGAGGAAGGAAGTTCAATATATGCTTGAACATGACCTTATTGAGCCCAGTAAGAGTGGATGGAGTTCTCCCTGTGTGTTGGTTCCAAAGCAGGATGGTTCTTTGCGTTTCTGTACGGATTACAGGTTGCTCAATTCGAAAACAAAGTCAGACTCGTACCCTTTGCCCCGCATCGATGATTGTATTGATCGCGTAGGGAATGCCAAATAAGTCAGTAAGTTTGACCTTTTGAAGGGGTACTGGCAAGTTCCCCTCAGTGAAAGAGCGAAAGAACTGTCTGCATTCGTGATTCCAATACAAAGTGATGCCGTTCGGGATGAAGAACGCGCCCGCTACATTCCAGAGACTCATCAACACCGTCACGTATGGCTTGGTGGGATGCGAGGCGTATCTCGACGACATCATAGTGTACAGCCATACATGGGAGGACCACCTTCTGAGAGTCAGAGCACTGTTTGACCGCTTGACCAGTGCCAACCTTACGGTGAACTTGAGGAAATGTGAGTTCGCCCGAGCAAAAGTCGTGTTCCTGGGTCACATTGTGGGACATGGTTCCGTCAAGCCTGTTGAAGCAAAGGTGGAGACGATCCTGAACTTTCCCCGTCCACAGAGTAAGCGAGAGCTGAGACGATTTCTGGGCATGACTGGTGTGACGGAGAACCTTGATATGCTTTGGTGAAACCAGGGTGGGATGGAATAAAAGTGTCCATTCGGGACATGAGAGTTGGAGTTGGCAAACATGGCGTGAACAGTTGCAGTCATTCGGTGCTGATCCAAGAATGTTTTGTCGGTGTATGACAGATGTTATGTCGGTGCTGACGGGTGTTCTGTTGGTGCATGACATGTGGGGAACATGTCCGGGAAATGAACATACAAACAAGCTGTCTTTTGGGTAGTTATTTCGGTGTTTGGTACATCGTTGTAAGTGTTAATGCCCGCTGGAAGTATATGTGTAGCGTTCGCACTCATGTGAGATGTGTACACAGGGAAGCGAACGTAAGAGTGTCGTTCGTTCGTAGCGGTATTGCACTGCGTGACATTGCACGGTATGTGTAATGGGGCTGCGTTAGCAGTGGTTGTGAATGGAAGTGCGATTCGCGAAGCGATGCGATGAGTATGTTTTGCGCACTTGTACTGGTCTTCTCGCTAGCTGAATACCAGGGTTGCAGCATTGATTGCTGGAAAGGAAGGGTACGTATTATCGTTTCCGTTATGTCATTCTATCAGATTAGTGTGTCACTTTCTGGTTATTTGGATTAGCATCGTTAGATGTGGCTTTACGAGGAAATTGGCCTCGAGATATACGAGTGTTTGTCAGGTCTGAATTGCTTAGACTATTCTCGTAGTTCGGTACGCAGTGGAGTGTACTGTAGGAAGTTGCGTTAGCGACGTAGTCTTGAAATCTAGTCGGAAAGCTAGATGTGAATAAATCATGGCAGCCAAGTTCGATGCTGCAGAGTTTGTGAAAGACGTCACTCTTGATAGATTGAGAGGGTTGGTGAAAGCCCAATTGATTGAGGTTGCAACTCATGTAGATGCTGATATCAGAGAGTGTAGTCGAAAGAAAGAAATCTTAGCAGTTCTGGTGAAGAAGCTTGAACTGGGTGGTGTAGAAAATGAACACACAGACCAGAGCGAGAGTACAAATGAGATTGAGAGTGCTGGTAGAAAAACTGCTCCAAGTACTACTACTATTACTAGACCTGGTGAGATGAGGGTAGATTCCACACAACTAGAATTGGCTAAATTGGCGTTAGAAAGAGAAAAAATGAAGGCAGAAAATCTGAGACTTGAACAAGAGTTAATGCAACGTCAAATTGAATTGACCCAGGCACAGGCCAGTAGCGTTCCAGGGGATAGGCCTAATGTTACTATGTCGAGACCAAAGACGCCTGACATTGGAAAAATGGCAAACACAGTCCCCCGCTTTGATGAAGAGGATGTAGACTCTTTCTTTTTCTCCTTTGAGAGAATAGCCAGGAATTTGGAGTGGGAGAAGAAATATTGGTCTATGATAGTACAACAAAAGCTCACAGGCAAGGCACATTCAGTAGTGTCTGCTCTCTCGGATGAGGAGGCAAATAACTATGACACAGTTAAGGAAGCAGTCCTTCTTGCCTATCAGTTAGTCCCAGAAGCCTACAGGCAAAAGTTTCGAGGATATAGGAGAGGTTCGAGACAGACCTACGTAGAGTTTCAGAGAGAAAAAGAAATTCTGTTTGATAGATGGGTTCGATCAATGAAAGTAGATCTCACTTACGACAATTTGAGAGAGATAGTGTTGATGGAGGAGTTCAAGAAATCGACACCTCCAGATTTGAGAACATATTTGGAAGATCGAAGAGTACATGATGTAAAGAGTACAGCAGTCACCGCTGACCAGTATGAGTTGACACATAAGGTGAAAACAAAAAGTCCTGAGGGAAAGAGGAAGTTTGATCAGTCGAGAAATCATGACACTCAAAAGTGGCACAGTAGTCATAGTGAACGCAGGGATAAAGTAAAGACTGAAGCACAGAAAGAGCGACCAAAATCGCCACGGCCTCAATACAAAGAAGTGAGATGCTTTTTCTGTGGGAAAACAGGTCACATTAAGTCCGAATGTAGACGATCGCTGGAACAAAATGAAGCAAAAGAAAAACAAAAGCAAAGAGCAACACATGGTTTAGTCCATGCAGACACACGTACACAGAACAGTTCAGATGCTGAAACAAAAGAGAAACAGTACCAAGCAGCCACCAATGGTTTTGTTAAGTCAAGTGTAAGTGATGAACAGCGTCATCCAAATGTGAAAAGCAGTGTCTCAAAAATGACAGATACGTGTTCGATTGGTCGTGTGGATGAAAAGTACAAGGACTTCATTTCCAAGGGTACAGTTACCATTGCTGAATTTAGAGTACCGGTTGTCATCCTTCGTGATACTGGAGCTACACAGTCCCTCATGGTAGGAGATGTGAAGAGTATGCCCATAGACTGTAACACGGGTAGGAAAGTATTGATACATGATGTCAATGGAGGAACTCAGGCGGTCCCTCTTTTCCGAGTGAATTTGGATAGTGGACTGATTTCAGGGGAAGTGATTGTGGGAATTGTTCCATTTCTCCCTATGGATGGAGTTTCCTTTTTGCTTGGTAATGACCTTGCAGGAGGTCGAGTGAGTGTCCTTCCGGTTGTTTCCGAGGTCCCAGTGTACGAGCAGGAAACTGAAAAACTTGTCGATGAATTCCCAGAGGTATTTCCAACATGTGCTATCACAAGGTTTCGAGCAAGTGAAGCAGAGCGTGAGAGAAAGGAGTCTGAAAGTGAAATTTCTCTTGGTGACACATTCTTTGGAAAGGTGACTAGTGAAGATGAAAGAGAACAAAGTTGGGAAGAAGGTGTGTTCAGTCAGCCAGCTTTAATCAAAGCACAGATGGAAGATGAGGAGTTGTTGAAGTTGAGAGAGGGTGCATTGACTGTAGATGAGGCGAAGGGAGTGCCAGAATGTTTCTATGTAAAGTCTGGTGTTTTGATGAGGAAATGGCGTCCTCCAGATCGTCCCGCAGATGAGGACTGGACGGTTGTCGACCAGATAGTTGTTCCTCCGCCGTATCGAAATGAAATTCTACGTCTTGCACATGAAATTCCAATGGCCGGACACATGGGTGTCAAGAAGACTTTGTGTAGAATTAGAACTCATTTCTTCTGGCCCAAGATGAGAAAGAATGTGTCTGAATTTTGTCGAACGTGTCATGAATGTCAAGTGGTAGGAAAACCACAACATGCCATTAGACCTGCGCCTTTGATTCCTATTCCGGCTTTTGAGGAGCCATTTAGCCGTGTGATGGTAGATTGCGTTGGTCCATTGCCGAAGTCCAAGTCGGGATGTCAGTATTTATTGACTGTGATGGATGTTTCCACGAGATACGCAGAAGCATTTCCGTTGAGGAGCATAACTGCTAAGTCAGTTCTGGATGCCTTGTTGACTTTCTTTACTAGGTATGGGCTACCAAAAGAAATACAGTCGGATCAAGGTAGCAATTTCATGTCTCGTGTCTTTCAGGAGTTGATGTACCAGCTTGGTATTCAACAGATCAAGTCGTCTGCATATCACCCGCAATCACAGGGGGCCTTAGAAAGGTACCATCAGACGCTAAAGACGATGTTGAAGGTCTACTGTCAGGATAATCCCAGGGACTGGGATAAAGGGATCCCTTTTCTTCTCTTCGCTGCTCGTGAAGTGCCTAATGAATCCACTGGATTCTCTCCCTTTGAGTTGGTGTTTGGGCATGAGCCAAGAGGGCCCCTGAAAGTTGTGAAAGAGCAGCTGTTGTCTGATGAGGAAGACAAGGATTCCAATGCCTTAGACTACATTTCCATGTTCAGAGAGCGTCTTGTGAGAGCGAATGAAGTGGCGAGAGAACACTTGAAGTCTTCGCAACAGACAATGAAGGAAATCTTTGACCGAAAGGCAAAGAGTCGTGTGTTTGAGGTTGGAGACAAAGTCTTGGTTCTACTTCCATTGCCAGGAGATGCATTGAAGGCTAAATTCAGTGGTCCCTATGTAGTAGAGAGGAAGCTTGGGAAGGAGACTTATGTGGTGAGCATGCCTGATCGTAGAAAAACCAAGAGAGTTTGTCACGTGAATATGTTGAAGAAATACCATGAACGTGTAGAAGATGTAGGTGCAGTTGTGAGTGAGAGTGTCCTACACAGTGCTGAGAAAAGTGCAGAAGAGTTTGAATCTGATGCTCCAGATTCTCAGAGTGTGAGTTTCAAGTCGGGAATGATTCCGCGAGTAGAGAACTCAAAGGCACTAGAAAATCCAGAGTTACTGCTCAATCATATGTTAGTTTCGGAGAGGCAAGATGTTGTCGACATCTTCCAGGAATTTCCGGAGGTTTGCAGTGATAAATTAGGCTGTGCGAAAGACACTGTTCATACGGTTGATGTTGGTAAAAATACACCCATTAAGCAGCATCCATATCGGATTCATCTTGCTAAGAGAGAACAGGTTGATAGGGAGGTAGATTTCATGCTTGCAAATGGAATCATAGAGCCTAGTAACTCAAACTGGAGTTCCCCAGTAGTGCTAGTCCCGAAGTCAGACGGAACGTCCAGGTTTTGTATCGATTACAGGAAGGTCAATACCATAACCAAGACTGATTCGTTTCCGCTTCCTTTGATTGAGGAATGTATTGATCGGGTAGGAAGTGCTGAGTATGTCAGCAAATTGGATTTGATGAAAGGGTATTGGCAGGTGCCATTAGACAAAGATGCAAGAGAGATCTCGGCGTTTGTCACACCCTCCGGGTTATACCAGTGTCGTGTCATGCCCTTCGGGATGAAAAATTCCCCCGCAACTTTTCAACGGATGATGAATCGAGTTATTGCTGGTCATGATAACTGTGTTGTCTATATAGACGATGTGTTGGTTTTCAGCAATACGTGGGAGGAGCATGTTGCTCATCTTCGAGAGCTGTTCCAGAGGTTGTCACATGCAGGACTCGTGGTGAATCTGGCCAAATGCGAGTTCGGGAAAGCTTGTGTGACTTACCTAGGTCACAAGGTAGGCCGAGGTAGCGTCGCACCACGAGATGCTAAGGTCCGAGCCATCGTGGACTTCCCAGTGCCGTCATCGAAACGGGAGCTTCAGCGCTTTTTGGGAATGTGCGGATTCTACCGGAGATTCGTCCCCAACTTCAGTCACCTGGTGGTGCCCTTGACAGACCTGCTGAAGAAGGGTACAACGTTCCAGTGGTCGGCGAGCTGCCAGGATGCGTTCCAGAAGCTGAAGGCCGTCCTCATGAACGATCCCGTGCTCATCGCACCAAACTTCGAGAGGAGCTTCCAGCTAGCTACGGATGCTAGTGACCGAGGAGTAGGAGCCGTGCTACTTCAGGATGACGACAACGGACACAGCAAACCCGTGTGTTTCTTCTCCAAAAAAACTGAATCGCCACCAGCAAAAGTATTCAACTGTGGAGAAGGAATGCCTCAGTGTCGTTCTAGCGGTGCAACATTTCGAAGCGTATTTGGACGGTGGAAGAGACATCGTGGTGTACACTGACCATAACCCATTGACATTCTTAGAACGCTTCAAGCACAAGAATCAGCGTCTCTTCCGTTGGAGTTTGATTCTCCAACCGTACCCACTGAGAATTGTGCACATAGCAGGAGAGGACAACAAATTAACAGACGCTTTGTCGCGAGTTTGAAACTGTGCACGCGCTGATAATGTTGCCGAACGATAACAATCTCAAATCTACAGTGAAACCTAACATCAAACTGAACATTTCAAACAGGTCTCAAAACAGACAAGAAACTGATGTTGATTGATTTTTTTTTTTTTTGTATATGACAACGTATACATGTGTTTATGTATTTTCGTTCAGTTTTCTTCCTTTCCCAAGGATCTGTGAAGGAAGAAATTGGATTTATGTTAATCATGTTTGTTTTAAGCGAAAACAGTATACGTATATGTGAGTGATGCTAGGAAGTATGAGAAAGTACTAGTACACAATATTTTGTCTTTATAAGAAGACATCGCTTGAAAAATTTCATGATGTGTTACACGCCAAGCATTATATGATATTTTGAAAACCCAACATTACAGGAAGCGCCAGGATACAATATCTGTGGTGTGTAAGATTACGGTGAAAGTTGTGCTTCAGTTGCACACTTCTACATGTATTGTGATTTCATTCAATGTACCCCAAAGAGTCAAAGGATTCAGATTTGTATGTATACCGATACGTTACCGAGTTAATGCTAGCAAATGCAAAAACAGTATAGCAAAACACAACCGGCCAGTCACAGGAGAACTGTTGATCAAATTTTGAGTTTTATATCAACCGATTTGTGTTAAAACACAAGAATTTGTGTTGTTTTGTATAAATGAAAAAGTGTTGAGTGACAGTGAGGCATAAAGAAGCCAAGATATTATAATGTCACTTTTGTAAATTAATAACCTGTATATGTATTTCGTTACAGAGTGACAGCGTCACATTTGTGTGTCGAGTATGATCTCGATATATTCCAGAGTTTGCACATATGTTACAACATCTTATCGCGTGACAGTACATATGTGTGAAGGGACAAAAAGACATGTCCGATGTTCAAAATTGTGTTGTTGTTTTGGCTAACGTATGACTCAGAGTTGACCTAAGTATAAGATGTATTACAGTAGCAAGTACATTGAGTAGATGTACACATGAGTTGACGTGTATAAATACGATTTTGTTATAATCAAGAAATGTGTGCTGTTACCACATTCAGTGAAACTCCAGTGAAAATTTGTGTTGGAGAAACAGACATATCTTTGCAACAGTCAGAACAATTTCAGGAAGAAAGTGTATGTTTGGTTTCCACATTTAAAGATGAAGTGTATGTGTTGCCAAAAAAAAAAATATATATATATATTATTCATGCCTGAAGTTTATTGGTCAAATATGTGAGGATATAATTACAGTCGAGACTACCAGAAAGCACAGTCTCAGCCAAAATATTGATACTACTGGAGAAATGATTGATTACATCTGGTGTAATCTTTCCGGATTATGTGCACTCGTATGTGCACCCGTTGAAAACAGTTTCACATGTGTATTACTGTAGACTGTTGATTTGTGTATTTACATGTTTTGTAGGGGGCTTGTCAAGTTTTCATATATTGTTCTAAAGGTGGACAATATGATGCCGGAGTGGACTGATTCTGATAAGGCTCAAAATCAGTAATTATAAGTGTAGTATGCCAGGTGATGTTTTAAGAAAACAACACAAAACTAAACTATGTAATACGTGTAGTAAGCAAGAACAGTGAAGCAAGCCTTACAACGAAGGTGTTTATAGTCGAAAAGTTACATTCATAACTTTCCTCTTGTTGGGGGGAGGTGTGACGGAGAACCGTGATATGCTTTGGTGAAACCAGGGTGGGATGGAATAAAAGTGTCCATTCGGGACATGAGAGTTGGAGTTGGCAAACATGGCGTGAACAGTTGCAGTCATTCGGTGCTGATCCAAGAATGTTTTGTCGGTGTATGACAGATGTTATGTCGGTGCTGACGGGTGTTCTGTTGGTGCATGACAACTGGCTATTATCGGAAGTTCTGCCATAATTTCGCTGATGCTGCAACACCGCTCACCAACATGTTGCGGAAAGACTCGCAGTTTGACTGGTCAGATGACTGTCAAGTTGCTTTCAACCGGCTGAAGGCAATGCTAGCGAGTTCTCCAGTTCTTGCAGCGCCGAACTTCGACAAGCAGTTCATTCTTATGGTGGACGCGAGTGACACAGGAGGAGGAGGAGCCCTGATGCAGAAGGACGACAACGGAGTTGACCATCCCGTCGCGTACATGTCCAGAAAATTCAACAAACATCAGCGACGGTACTCCACTGTCGAGAAGGAGACGTTAGCGCTCGTCATGGCTCTTCATCATTTTGACGTGTATTTGAACGCTACAAAGTATCCAGTGCTGGTGTACACAGACCACAATCCGCTTGTGTTCCTGTCGCGAATGAGGAACAAAAATGGACGCCTAACCAGATGGGCGCTAGTGCTACAGGAGTACAACCTTGTGATACAGCACGTACGCGGAAAAGACAATGTCATTGCAGACGCTTTGTCCCGTGGATGAGATAGAAGTACGCGTATTTCCCACGGATGGGACAAAAGGACACAGATGTGCTTAATGTCCAGAGATAACAGACTGGTGATGACTTGGAAGCACGAACAATACCAGACAAAAGAAATGTGTTTCCATGTTATTGTAAGAGAAGGATATTTCTCATGTCAAAGAAAGAGTGTTCTTGTTTTGAAATGATGACACAAACATTGTGTACACTGTTTTAATTTGTATCCATAATTTGTTCTTGTCTGCATGGGAAAAGCAGCATGTTTTCCAAATTGTCATGATTTTTGCACTAAAACAGGGCAAAATCATTTCCAGTGATATAGCATGAGTTTTGCTATGTTTTATGCTTTATGTGCTGAAGAAAAGGGTTTTCAGTAATACAGCATATTTTGATACAGTGTAAAATGTAGACATTGTATTAATTGGAACTGCAAATTAAGTTGCATTGCTTTTTGCAGAAAGCACACACAAACACACAAAAGCTGTTGTTGCTTCTCTTCAAATGCTTAATTTGCAAGAGTTGGAATATTTGTGGTATCACAGAGTTGACCAATTATACATGTTTTCCATCGCATTGATTGGGTGGAATTATAAGTATGATACTTATAATGTTTGATGATTGTGCAAGGTTCATGAGACCATACAGGTATACAGTTATAACCAGGTTATATTCATGTGATATCTTGTTTTAGAAACAGAGAGAGTATAGCAGGTGTTCATAATTGCATTGTTTTGCTATACTCTAGTCACTGTACATGCATTTATTGTCTTGATGAACAAGGCTTTACAGTACTTGAACAGAAGTGTCAAGAAATTAGAAATGTAGAGATGTTTGTCAGACCAAACAGTTGAGCTGAACGCATTGTTATGTCAGTTTTCATCAAAGGTCAGATTGCTACAAGCTCACCATGTAAAAATGGTTACTAAGTATAGTGAATGGAAGATTACTTCTGTTATTGGTGACATATACAACAACAAAACCATATAAAGTTCATTATTCAAACTGCATGATTGTCAGAGTATGCAGGTTAGTCAGTGATATGTGTAGCGGGTTTTTTTTTTTTTCAAGCATATGCACATCAAGCTAAGATAGAAGTTTGATATGTCCATACTTATGGTATATTGTTTCATGATACAAGTACAGTGTATTTTGTTCTGAACCACCAGCATTTCTTAGACTTCGACTAGGTGTTGAAATGTTTGGCAATTTGATACTCATAAGCATTTCAGGAAAGCTAAAGAGAATACATGCTTCATGATTTATGACCAAGCAGAAAAAAAAGAAAAAGAAAAGAAGGAATGTTGTGGTTGTAAAGTTTTGCGCATATACGCACATGCTTGTTCCGAGCAGGTAGTGGGTCTATATTTAGACAGTTAGCCTACGCTCAAGACAGGTTTTGATAAGGCTCATAAGTCTGAGCTTGTTTACGTGAAGAATCCACTTTAGTGTATGAACACGCAATTGTGCATTTTTATGTATTGTGTTTCGGAACATGTTTGTAACGACTGTTTACAGTTTGAGTGGAAAGTTCTTCCATAACTTCCCGTCTTAAGGGGGAAGATGTGATGCGCCTTGAACAATGCTAATACCAATAAAGAGGTCCGCAGCAAGTTATCGCTCTCAGATCAAGACATGGCTTCCCAATCGTGGTCTCTTGCAACATTGTTGTTGATGGTTTGGGTGCGATCAGCCAGGAATGGAGCGGAACATTTTGATTGTCATGATGTGGTGATTGGGTTGAGTCGTGACAATAGATCATACGTCTCATGTGTTTCTTCATATAAATACCGTCCCCATGTGTTGACCTTGAAAATTGTATACCATAACAAGTAGTAAAGGTTGACATGCTTCTCATTTGTGGCAAATATGAAAATGATTGGTATAAAACAAAAACATATATATTCTGGGGAAAGACACATGAAGGAAAACATGATTTTAGCATATTTCCCACGTATTTCTTTATATTTTTGTAAATTGTACCCTCCGTGGGTAACCTTGAAAAATTCCAAATGTCGTCATGTAGAGTATGAGTTGCTCTTTGTATACCCATGTGCCAAATATGACAGTGATACATAATATAACAAAGAAGTTAGGAGAGGGGTGCCTCCCCCCCCCCCTTTTTTTTGCCCTGGAAGGGGTCAAAATAGCTTGTGCTTTATAGGGTTAAACAGTGCATGTGATATGATACGTCTGACAGTTACTGTTGTGTCGACCGACACTCGATTCAATCATTTTCATAGGTTTTTCATAAGTTTGTCAGTCAAATTGATATTGCGTTCATTCAATTTACATGATTTCGTTATTCACAGCCGCTTTATCGTTAAAAATTATTTTTGATCAAATGAATTTGTATTCGTGTTAATCAGAGTTCTCATTCAGTTAAGTTAGGGACGGTGTTGTAATTATGCAATTTCGATATTCCAGCACTCAATTTCGTTTCGGAGCAATGTATTTAAGACCTTGTGTCACGAATCAACCCAATCACCTCATTTTGACAATCAAACTGTTCCGCTCCATGCACCTCAGATTACACCCATACCTTCACATTCATGTTACAAGGCACCACGATTGGCAAGTCATGTCTTGGTTTGAGAACGATAACTTTACAGTGCTGACCGTGTTCTAAACGTAAGTCTTGTTGCAACTGATCGACAAGTGGCCCTTTATCAACGAAAATAAGCATTGATTATTCCCTGGTTTTTTGTTGTTGTTTTTTTTTCAAATTTCAATTTTAATTCATTTCGTACTACTCATATATCAATATTACATCAAAAAAAAAATAGCACAGGTTCTTTTGCCTTTTCAACAATACACAAAAATATACATACATGACAATAACACAGTAAGTTTAATGATAACTGGACAAAATCGAAATGGGGCTGTACAAAGAGAAGTGTATGATGGGACCTCAGGGCTGCCAACTCTCACTCATTGAGAGTGAGACTCACTCATTTTGGTCCTTTCTCACTCTAGAACTTTATTTCATTTCCATGCATATCTATTGATCTCACTAATTTTGACTCCTAAATTATAGCATTGGCCTATGGGCGTCTCACTCTCAACTAGTTTCCAATGTTGGCAGCGCTGGGACCTACATGGAAGCAAGTTTGTTTGGCTGTAAGCCCCGAATAATCAGTGTTTGTAAAGAGAAATGAAGAACAGATAGAAGTTCAGACCAAGTGACTTAATGGTACCAAATAAGGGAAACGGATATGCCTTAATGATTAAAGATAAAAGAAAAACAAAACTATACTGTTAACCATTAGTGACCATACCTTTCATCTTCTTTTTTCCAAAGTAGGACATGATGTTATGGGGCCTACTTTATAGGTATACACTACGCTCTTATTGTATTATTCAGCTAGTCATTTGGTATCTGCTGTCGAGCACTGGGTCGAGCGCTGGGTAGAAAATGAGAGAGATAGAGGTAGAGAGAAAGAGGGAGTAAAGGAGATGAAATAGAGTGCGGGATTGCTAATGACAAATTCAGAGAGCGTGACGGCAAGGTCCAGTGCCCTGTTGCATAAAACCCTTACCGCTGGACTTACCGCTCCTTTCTAGCGGTAAGTCTTCAAATTAGCGGTAAAGCTTATAGATGATAAATACTTGATGCTGATTGGCTAATTTTGACGGTAGTTACCATTGAAATTCAACGGTATGCAACGGGCCACAGATTACAATCCGCAGCGTGTTGACAACTACGTGTATGTTTGATAGGACAATAACATACCCCAGTATTATTACATGAGACATTACAAACTTATTCAGTGTCTGCAAGATATGTATTCAATAAAGTCTCTTTTATTTTACGTTTGAAGAATATAAAGACGAGCAGCTAGTTATTTCGGGTGAGAGGTCATATAGTATCTGGGGCATGTATACATCATCGTTTGTTTTTTTGTTTGTTTTTTTTTATAGCGAAAATCGTTCGAGTACGTGGAAGGTGCTAGCTACGAAAAAAGAAAGAAGGATGAAACCAACGATCTCCTGATTGCCTTCATTGATTTGAATACGCATGAAACATTGCATACTATAAGGATTAAAACCAAGCGAAAGTTCGGTAGTATAAACAAACAAACAAACAAACAAACAAACAAACAAACAAAAGCAAATTTAACAAACAAAAGACACAATCTTGATTTGTGGGGACGCTGTGGCATAGTTGATAAGACTGCTGACTCCCGATCGGAGGACCCGAGTTCGAATCCTGCCCAGTGCTTACGTCCTTTGCACGGGGTGCTTGGACTAGATGGTTTTACCCACTATAATGTCCCACTCGACCCAAGTGTATAATTGGGTACCTGGCAACGCTAGGGTGATAATAATAGCAAGGCCCTCTGGTAGTGGCAACACTGAAGAGGCTACCCTGGGCTGGGTAAATAAGACCTTAAATAATAATTATTATTTTATTATCATTATTATTATATTTATTCATAACCAAACGCTCGGAATTCCACACAAATTCATTGTTCTGTATATGCGAATATTTGATATAGAATTGGTACCTGGTCAAGTGAGGCGCCTATTCAGCTTAATCTTACACCGTATACATTATACATTATACAAGGGTCACGGTCCTTTGGTTCTCATAAAGGAACTCTAAAGTTTATAATGAATTTGCATAATGAATTTGTATTAAGCAATGATTTTATTCAATTATTTCTGTAACGTAACCATAATTATATATTGTGGCGAAAAGTCCGTGTGTGTGCGTGTGTCCTCTGTGATGTGTGTCTATGTCTGTGCGTTTTCCCAATGACTATAGCACCAACATCACCATCACAACAGCGTCATAACACACAAACGTTCCTGGTAGCGAGCAGTCTAAGCAGTCAGTGGGCAAGCAGCTCACGAATCACACAGTTCATTTGGGAATCTGAGCACAACTCAGATACTAGGTTTTATTACTCGTGAAACTTGGTTTTAACAAATATCGAGTTGGGTGGTACAAAACATTACTACATCAAATCATGACGTGAAACACATGGGCACATGACGTTCGAGCCTGGCGGTACGAGAGCATCGGGTGCTGCTCCTAATGTTTTTATTATAAGGCTCTGCCAGACCAAAACAGCATCAGCCGAGGTCAAGTTCTCACGACCTACCGTTATATTTACCAACCAGAATTAACATACTCATAAAAGGGGGACAGACTTAACGGATTATAAACGGACTAGATTGACTACTACACACAACTACCACAACACTGTAAACTATACAAACTCACAACAACAACAACAACAAAATTGTCTGAAAACAACCAGGGCACTTCTTATAACGCCAGCCCTGTCGAAATAATTGACGTCCTACCCGCGACAATTCGTCATATTACAACCAAAAAAAAAAAAAATGAATGTACATCCCTACAATTCCTTAAACTTACGTGAGTTCTGCTAAAAAAAAAAAAAAAAAGAAGAAGAAAAGATAAACAACCAATCGCCTTTTTACTTCCGGACTATACACAGAATGCAAGCAGCTAGACTTTATATCCGCGACAACGGAAGCCATCATTATTTACGCTATTCTTATAATAACGCCCAACCCGGCAAAGTGCGTCAATGCACGGTCTGCCCAATCGGATTTAGCAAGAAAAAAAAATAATAATAAAAATAAGAGAATGGAAACAGAATTCAGCCTATACCCCAGACTTTGCGAACATATATCCATCAAAATTAAAAGAAACGAAACATAACACAAACTTCCAACGATTTAACTTCTTTCCCCCTTTTAGTGCCATTTTAAGCCTAAAAGACGTTTCTATTTTACCTTATCTAATTTTTTTCTAGTTTGCATTCTTTTCCTGCCATGCTGCCTGCCTTCCGTTCACAATATCCACGGACCTCTTATATGAGATCACAAACTACCTGATCTGTGCGACATGCTATTTAACACAATAAACTTTCTCCTGCTAAAATGCTAACATATTACTTAATGACAGTGTAAAATGCAATAAAGCTTCTCATAAACTCTACGTATGATAAAGTATTAAAATAAAATATACATAATGGTTTAAAAACATATCCCATACAGGTTTATATACAACTCTACCACTTGCGAAATAATAGGACACCATAATACAAAAAGTGAGGGTTAGTCCTGCTACAGGACGCAGTGTAAGTGATAATAGAGAACGGCGAATAATAAACCAGAAGATACAAACAGGCGACAACTTTGGCTCGAAAGAATAAAAGTAATTCAACGAAGTGGCGGTAACAGGATAGCGTTAAGACGAAGGAAAAATGAAAGTTGTAATAGAGTAATAGGAGAAAAGAAAGAAAGACAAAGAGCATAACACAGAATTGTTTTAGAGTGGTGCCGCAGATAGTGAGACCAAGAAAACTACGCCTACCTCATACGGCAGGAGAAATCAAGGAATTTTGAGCTAGTTTGTCGAATGATTAGGGACGTGAAAAAGGACTCGCACTTACAACCAAACAAACAAGTGTTTTGATACATCTGGGCCTTTCGCTTGCAAATGATTATTCCAGAATCTGGAATTCCTTCATAAAATTTTTCTTAAATTCCTCCCCATCTACGTTTCTTAATAAATATAACCGTTCGAAGGTCCATTCCTTCTTAAGTGCTTTCCCGTTGTATTCCCTAATCGAATTTTTTTCAATAACCTTCACACACTTATCTGCGATAACCGTTGTCCGCAGCTCCCTAGATTCCCCGCGCCATTTCCTCTGGTCTGGTTGAGCTCCTTTCACCGCTCCACCCTCCGGCGTTGCTTTCTTTTCGTCCCTCACCGGTGTCGCCCCTCCTGGAGCTGCACCGGTCTCCTCCCTGGGAGTGGCGTCGGATTCCCCGTCGCCGTCAAGGGAGTCGTATAGGGCCTGAAGTTCTCCTATCCCTAACGTGGACGGTCGAGCAGACCCTGACTCCCTCGGTGGAGATGGGTTTGCCGCCGACGGCCGGGCCGTCTTCTCCTCAGCTGCCTCCGGGTCCGGGTCCCACTGTTTTGCTGCGGATGAATTGGACTGGGGCTCGCTCGTCGTGGATGTTCGAGCTACCTTCCCTGCGGCTGCCTCCGGGTCCCCCTGTTGTAGCATTTTGGCTACTTGCGCGTCGGCTTCCGCCTGTTGCCATCTCGGTAGCCGCCGAGGTGGTTGTCTTATTGGGGCAGCCGTCCCAGTGTCGATGTGATGCTTGATTTTTTCCCGTCCGTCCCAAATCGGAGTCACTGGCGGCAAAAACGTCACTATAGTCTGTGAGCAAAGTCTTCAACTTTCCGCTTTCACTGTATGTCAGAGCGGTACTACTCCGCTGAATCAGATCATCGATGTGCACCGGTACTTCCTTGCCCTTCACACCACTCATTTGTAGATTTAACATTTGACCCTCCCGAGCTGAGTTCACCTGAACCGGGCGAATTGCTCCAACTTGCGTGCCCTCGTAAACTGTCATTGGTTTGGTTGTGGTGTTAAGTACACGAACAGGGATATTATCATCTCCGGCATCCACTAGGGTATTGGCTACCAGCATGCCGTCATCCCTTGTCCCGTCCGTTGGCTCAACTAGACATGAACCGGTGAATGTCAACTGCTCCATTCCCCGTCCGGGAATAATCGCTTCGTGTCTACCGGGAATGGTCGTCGTTTTAGCTACCACCACTGTGCAAAAGGGTTCCGCTCTCTCGTTCGTCAGATTCACAATCTCGTCGCGGAGTCGCATGTGGAGCCCGTTCATGTCGAGCTCACTATTTGTCGCCAACATAAAGTCCATCCCAATTATGCCAGCATTGTTCACATTTGCCACCAGCACTGGTATGCATACGCATTGTCTGCCTATTTTTATGTCCATCTCCGCGACACCCTTCACTCCTAAGTAGCTCCCATCTGCCTGACATATTTCAACTCTTGCCTGTTGTGTCGCAGGTCGTTTTCTAAGAGGGATTTTCTCATATACCTCCTCAGATATAACAGTGTCAGACGAACCTGTGTCTACAAGGAAAGTCACTTTCAGTCCACATATTTCCCCTCCATCAAAGAGTCCTTTTCGTGATTCCTGCCGTGAATCCTTATCACGTACGTGTATGTCGGTTCCAGTTCCAGTCATTTCCGTTCCTTGCATTATCAATCTGTCCTTCACTGGGTGTAGGTGCGCGTTGGGTCATTCATTCTCACGTCCGACCTCCCCGCGACCCCACGGGCAGGTCCTCCCTGGTTTCTCGAGTCATGCATCCCGGTCGCTGCTCAGCGTTCTGGGCACTCACGTTTCCAGTGCCCAGCCCTTCCACAATTGAAGCACACCGTTGAGCCCACTGGCCGTCTCATCCCTCCATCAGTTCCTCGTCCACCGGTGGACCGTCGAGAGTTATTCGATCCTCCCGAGTGCATTTCTTTTATGAGCAACTGTATGTAGGTAGAACGTTACTTCACCTCGTCTTGAAGGGCACTCATATCGTCACGCTCCTTGTTTGGATTTTCGACCAGCATTTTCCGGGTAAATTTGGATGCGGGTTTACGGATGCCTTGTCTCTGTCTCTCGGCGGTGAGATAGGTCTCCGTTTCGATGGCGGCCCGTATCGCCTCATCGAGGTTCCTCGGGTGGGCTCGGAAGATGCCCGCCCTTATCTCCGACTCAGGGATACCGTCACTAAAATGTCCCCTAGCCAGTCTCTCATGGGCCTCCCTCGACAACTCCGGATAGGCAAGCGTCGTTAAACGCCTGATGGCCTGAACCAGTTCCTGTAAACTCTCTCCTGGTTTCCGCACCCTCATTTTGTTGAGAAAAGTCTCTGCTTGCTCTCCTGGTCCAAATCTCTGCTCCAGCCTCCTCTGCAGGGCACTATAGTTTTGAAGGGTCACCGCATCCAAATCCGCCAAAATCTCCTGGGCTGGTCCTCGAAGACTCGCGGCCAAATATTGTGCTTTTTGCGTTTCGTTCCACCCATTTATCCGGGCGCAGGTTCAAAATGAGCCCGGTAATCTCTCCACGGGCTGCCTCCATCAAATCGGTCCGGATGGAAACTTTGCTTCCGAATCATCACACCCGTCTGTTGGTACTCAGCTGGCCGTTCCATTCTTTTTAACGGCCATGGTTTTTCGATGTTCGACGGTTTCCTCCCCTTTTCCTCCACCGTGATTCTCGGTGGGAACAAACTGTCAGATTCCTCGTCCGACGATGTACTTCCCAGGGATTCAGTCTCATCATCCCACGTCTGTACCCTGGCCCTGTCTCCGTCATCGTCACGTTTCGCCTCCCGAATTTTGGCTTGTGAGGACCTTGGAAAGTCAATTTCAGATTCCGCGTCATCTATCACCACTGCATCTGACGCCTTCCCCGGCTGCATTGGAGGCTCCGACTCTGCCATGTTGCAATACTAGTGTTCCACCAAAACATTTTCACGTCTCTCAGTTCCGTTGATTTAAACCGCTACTTTCTGCAATTAGCGGCTCTTCAGCTACCTGGGATCCACCTAGCTTTCAGTTCCGTAGTCACCAACAACACCATGCTTACGTCTCACCGTGCTCTGGCTCTGCACTCCGTCGACACCACCGCGCTCCAGCTCGGCACCCCGTCGACACCACCGTGCTCTGGCTCTGCGCTCCTTCGACACCACCGTGCTCCAGCTCTGCACCCCGTCGACACCACCGTGCTCCAGCTCTGCACCCGTCGACACCACCGTGCTCTGCCTCTGAACTCCGTCGACACCACCGTGCTCCAGCTCTGCACCCCGTCAACACCACCGTGCTTCAGCTCTGCACCCTGTCGACACCACCGTGCTTCAGTTCCGAATCCAAGCACAACTATTGTCCCTATTTTAGTGTAGCTGTCCGCTCCGTTCCCAGTTTCCCGTCCTCCTTGTTTCGGTAGAATTGATTCGTAAAGCTGATCCCACCGCTGCCACCAATGTGGCGAAAAGTCCGTGTGTGTGTGTGTCCTCTGTGATGTGTGTCTATGTCTGTGCGTTTTCCCAGTAACTATAGCACCAACATCACCATCACAACAGCGTCATCCGACATCCGCACACGCAAACGTTCCTGGTAGCGAGCAGTCTAAGCAGTCAGTGGGCAAGCAGCTCACGAATCACACAGTTCATTTGGGAATCTGAGCACAACTCAGATACTAGGTTTTATCACTCGTGAAACTTGGTTTTAACAAATATCGAGTTGGGTGGTACAAAACATTACTACATCAAATCATGACGTGAAACACATGGGCAAATGACGTTCGAGCCTGGCGGCATGAGAGCATCGGGTGCTGCTCCTAATGTTTTTATTATAACAATATAAGGCTCTGCCAGACCAAAACAGCATCAGCCGAGGTCAAGTTCTCACGACCTACCGTTATATTTACCAACCAGAATTAACATACTCATAAAAGGGGGACAGACTTAACGGATTATAAACGGACTAGATTGACAGGGGAGGGAGGAGAGTTAGGCAGTGAGGAAACTCGGGATACTTGCGTTCACGGGCCGCTGCCCATGTTTATTACCGAGCCGATGCTCAGTAACCGACTGTGCTATCCTCTGTTCCTCAGCGACTCCGAATAGCCGCCCGGAAGGGGGGAGGGGAGAAGACTTAACAGATTTAACTCTAACGGGACTAAATTGACAGGGGAGGGAGGAGAGCTGGGCAGTGAGGAAACTCAGGATACTTGCGTGCACGGGCCGCTGCCCACGTCTATTACCGAGCCGATGCTCAGTAACCGTCTGTGCTATCCTCTGTTCCCCACCGACTCCAACCCGCCGCCCGGGTAAGCCGACGTACAAATAAACTCGTAGCTTACAAACCAAAGTTGCCTTTTTGCTCTATGCTGGGACTTGCAGCACCCAATGCCTCTACCTGACCAGGCCCGTACCTTGTTTCGAACTTGCCTGCTCTCTGAGATCCTCGTCGGATTCTCTCTGATTTCCAGACCAAAACCCGGACATATCTATACCCTTCCCGACCACTCAGATGGAAGGGCAGATAAAGACAACCATTACATTATGTTTGGTGATTACTTCTTAATTAAAAACTACTCTTGTTTCTTCCATTTTAGACAAAGCAAACCATACAAGCGATGACCAAAATATCTCTGCTCAATACCTTTGTTTAGATTCGGCGTCTGATCTTACCGGCTTATCTGTTACCCTATCTGTAACACCACACTCGCCAGTACCTTCTTTCCGGGGTTTCATATACAACATAAATCAATTAACTCCTTATACCACGGAACAAATTGCTAGGTGCCTTGGGCGTACCTTCTGCACATTCTACCACAGGGAATGCCTTAATGCAGTTTTGGACAAGGATCCCCTGTTTGGGGAGGTTTCTTTAAACATATAACAAAATTAACACTCCCATTACCTAGACTCTTTTCTGTGGCATTACTAAAGTGTGCTAAGGCTTAATCAAAGTTTCAGACAGGTCTCCATTGTTTTAGGTAGAGTCTTCGAAAACATAAGGAGATTAACTCTACCAATAACTGAATCTCTTAAATATACCTACTTTATGCGTACAACTGAAACATCGGCAATGAATGAATTAACGTAAGCTTCCCACAGGGATCCATTGTTTTTGGCCTCATAATGAAATATAAAAAGATAATTAACACTTTACTTTCGGGAGTCTTTCATTAACGTCATAGGGTCATGCGATAAAAGTAAAAAAAAAAAAAAGCAGTAAGAGATGTCTTAAACATATACTTAACAAACTGCCATTGTCTATACTGGCACCTGGAAGTCTATGTGGTAAAAAGTATTAACTCTGTAAACCTCTATCTCTTACGCTGTAAATAGCTCTGAGAGTGAATGGCTTGTGCTTAGTGGCAGGAAGCCTTCACTTTTCTGACCGCAGAGGGCCTGTCCTGGGTGCATTTTTGTTACACTATAAAAAAAGCCCAAATAAACATGTAGTTTTTATAGTTGTCCACACACGTCTAAAACATAGACACAGGGCGTGGCTCCCCTTCGTCACCACGATAAAATTATAGTCAATATTTTATATCGGTCTTCTGGGCCATCCTTGCTGTTCGTATGGAGGGGTCAAATACTTTGACATCTTGACTCTCATGATCAATTTGTATTGGTTTTATTGTGGCTAAGAATTATGTAAGGCACAATTGCGTTGGTTGATTGAAAAGAAATAACAAATAAAGAAAAAAAGTCATTTAACAAATTAGCCATGAAAAGAATGTATGTTTGTTACTACCTTCCACGAGCCATTAAAAAGCTACCATTCAGGAAAGTTTCATTTACCCTTTTGGATTTATTGACGGGCGTCGCCCTTTGGCTCGTATAGAAGTTACGTAATCTCTGATTGAAAATGGGTTGCCTTCAATTGCCAAGTCCACCATCATCGGGGCCGGGAATGTCAAAACATATTCTCATCCGGAGCTCTTTGATTGACAATTTTCCTTTTTCTTACAATTTATTGTTATTGAGCAAGAACATCTGAAGTCAACCAATTGTCAACCCCGCTTCCATACATTTTTCCTTTTTTGATATTTAACCATAGAACTCAATTGTGCCTTGTAACCTCACATACAAATATATGTGTTGCTAGTTACGTGTCTTGTGCGTAAACCAATGTTAGGGCGAGGTTTCCCCTCCTCGCCTTTGCTATCCGACCTCCTCGTTGATCCACTGTCACTCCCAACGCTGAGTGTATTGAATGTTAGAACCATGGCATGTTACATATTATATATGTTACATATGTTACATATTATACATGTTATATATATATATATATATATATATATATATATACAGGGCTCGACACTAACGGTGGCCCGGTGGCCCGGGGCCACCGAAAACGCACGTCGGGCCACCAAAATTTCAGAAATGACGAATGTGGTGGCCTGATCGGGCCACCAAAAAAGGTCGCATGTTTGCCTTTGGGCCACCAAAAATAAAAGTTAGTGTGGAGCCCTGATATATATATATATATATATATATATATATATATATATATATCTTTTCTGACGGCGGTTATTATAAAAAGTTTAAAGGCAAAAAAAAAGAAAACCGTTTTCGGTCATCATTTTAGGGATACACGGTTCAATTTTGCAAGGTTATGCTCATCCTCCACCTGCTCATCCTCCACAGTATGGTGACAGTTAGTACCTTATATTTTCACGTATTGATTGAAGCCAGACATTTCTGCCCGCATATTTCACTTCATAGTGTCAAAATGTTTTTGAACCCATAACTTTGAATTTTTAAAGAAAGTCAGCAATCTGTTTTAATTCATAACTGGTAAATGGTTTTTCTAAACCGCCCACACTTTTTGTTATTGAACTCTGATTTTTTTTAATTTTTTTTTTTTCTGTTTGCACATCCCACACTGCTTCGGCAGATATTTATCCTTCTACTGTGAACTGCCCGACAAAATCCCTTTGTTCTGCAAATCACCTGTTGCACTCAGAACCCATTGACAAGACGTCCTTATTATACGTGATACAGAAAGCAGTTTCCATGAATGTATAATCATTCACATGTTGTGTGTCGACAAGAGGTGTGGCTGCTTTTTCACGCCACGGCCGACTGATCTCCTATGGTAGTCATGCCACTGCAAGTAGCACCTGCGTTTGACGCATGTTGAACGGGTTGCTATTAACATCCTAGTTTCCATTCAGTATTTGTACTGTATTTTTTTCCCTGATACGTGTGTTAGTGGGTGCAGGGTTAAAATTCTCACATTCAATAGCCAATACAGATGTTGAAAGAAATGTACCTTCACTCCCCTTTACTCCCCCCCCCCCTTATACTGGAAAGTCTCCCTGAACTTCAACTGAGCAAGTGTCACGGTCCTTTAGTTCTCTTTGTGTACGTGTTTTAAAACACAACAGCTTTATATTGAGTGGTCCGGCTATCCCCTGGTGATCTGTTGTAATTGAGTGATTATTGTAACTGCGACCAAGATGGGTCTAATTTACCGAATTTTGTATTGTATATCGAAATCCCACACACATTTTGCACTTTGTACACGCACCTGCACAGTTACTATAGTATGCACTTGCAAAATGCACATTACCACCTATGCAGTTGTTGCCTTTCAAATCTCCGGTAATTTACATTTCTGTATTACAAAATGGCGTCACAGGTGAATACTCCCGATATTCTTGCTGACGTTATGCCTATGCGCGATAGTAAATATTACACACCCCTTGAATTCGATGATACTATACCGTATAGTCCAGATAATATTTCACTTCTTCATATAAACTCTAGGAGTTTGAATAAAAAATTTGGCAAATCGTTTGCACTCTTTAACCAATTTAGAATTTTTGTTATTGGAATAAGTGAGACTTGGTTACATCAAAACTCCCCAGATATCTTTAATTTACCCAATTGTAAATTAGTTAGGGCTGATCGTCAAGGAAAAAGGGGTGGCGGTGTTGTGTTTTACATTGCGCAAAATTTACAGTTCAAAATCCGTTCTGAAATCACATTACGATATGCAGAAACGTTATTCATTGAAATTGATAACCCAATTTCTAAAAATATTATCATAGGTTTGATTTATCGACCCCCCTGATCTGAACTGTAAATTATTTTGTGATGAATTGGATTTACATCTCCATAAGATAGGTAATGAAAGTAAACATGTTTTTATTTTTGGCGATTTCAACATTAACTTTCCCCCACATCCGATAACAATAATTCCCTTAATTTTATGCATTTAATGTACTCATATGGTTTTGTGTCGACTATCAATAAACCCACTAGGATAAATCCGCACGCATCAACTCAGATTGATAATATTTTTTCGAATGTATATAATAATGCAATTACGGGGGATATATTATGTTCTGAAGTTTCTGATCATTTACCAATATTCTCAGTTTATGAATGTAAATTGGAACGTAGTAGATTACGTGATAAAATATGGTATCATAAAGAGTCAAAACGCAATGTCGAATTGTTGAAACAGAATTTATTTTTAGAGGAATGGACAGATATTTATAGTTTTGATAATGTTAATTTTGTATATAAATGTTTTAATGATAAATTGTTATTTTATTATGAAAATAGTATTCCTCTATGTAGAATAAGTAAGTAACCGAAGTAAACCAAGAAATCCTTGCAAAAAGGTATTTTGAAATTCATAAACACTCGTAATTCTTTGTATAAGTTACATATTCGTAACCCAACTGAATTTAATTTGAATATGTATAAAGTTTATCAAAATAAATTGACAAAATTGATTCGTTTATCCCGTAGATTATATTTTTCTGATATAATGAAAAAGGTTTCTTCGAATATTAATGCAACATGGAAAATTATCAAAGAGGTCCTAGGTAAAAAGCCTGATTCTCCGCCAACGGATGATATCATATTAAACGGCATCAAATAAAAGATCCCAATACGTATGCAAACTCATTTAACTCATTTTTCGTTAACATCGGTCCGGAACTTGCTACTAAAATTAGCAATACTTCTGCTCATTTTACACATTATCTTTTTGACCAAAATCAAGAGGCTATTTATTTCAATCCAACAAGTCCCAGTGAAATTATTAATATCTCCAAATTTTTGAATAGTTCAAAATCTTGTGGTTTTGATAAAATAAGTATGACGTTATTGAAAGAAATAGTTTATCCACTCGCAGAACCGTTAAGTCATACATGTGACCGTGCACCTCAAAACGAACATTAAGTCGCACACACTGATTTTGCGTGAGGACTGAAAATAAGTGAAATGGGTCAACCTGGCCAAACTTGACTTTTTCATATTTTCTGAAAGAGCGGGTCTTCTTTTACATTATGCTAAAATTTTGTATCATAAAACGGGCAGGAAAGTGTGTTTTTTTAGCAGTTTATCTCGAACATTTTTGGTAGAATAGTGTGATTAGGTGTGTCTTTAGAATCCCTTTTTCATTTTTGAAAAACCTTGTCAACACTCTTCACTTCCAACTCCAATAACTTTTGAAAGGATAGTGCTCCTGCTTTGAGAGTTGGCATTAATTATGGACAGAATGTGTTAATGAGGTATGCTTAATTTCAGTTTAATCTGATAATTCCTTCATTGTTGTTACTCTGGTGGTTTACTTCCTGTTTTTTGTCCCATTCATCGCACAGCCAGCACGGTTTGGTAAAGATTAAGCGCTTGAATAGACACTGTACTTCAGAGCCTCTTTTCTCAGTTCACACTTTTCCTGAGTTTGTGCTTTCTTTCCAATATTTAGATAGGTTAGGAGAGTCCATTTGATTTGAGTTATACATCATTTTAAAGCTTAAAGTCTGCTCTTTCAGAATATGGTCTTAACTGAAAAATCATGTCTGGCGACTTTTTGTTTGTTTTGAGGTGCAGGGTCACATATGTAATCTTTCTTTATCACAAGGTATTTTTCCTGATCTGCTGAAAATAGCTAAAGTTAATCCTATTCACAAAAAAGATGACCCTCATGAAATTAGTAATTATCGTCCCATTTCTTTGTTGCCTAGTATATCCAAAATTTTAGAAAAAATTGTTTATAATAGACTTCTTAAATTCAATAATAAGTATGATTTACTTATTCCCAACCAATATGGTTTCAGAAAGAATTATTCAACTGATTTAGCATTAATACAAATTTATGATAAAATTACGAATGCTTTTGCAAATAAAGAACATGTGGCAGGTATATTTTGTGATTTGAGTAAGGCATTCGATACTCTTGACCATTCTATTTTACTCTCCAAACTTAGTCATTATGGTATTCGGGGACAAGCACTTTTATGGTTTAAAGATTATCTAACTAATAGAAGACAATATGTTACTTTTAATGGTTGTGAATCTGATCCCCTTTTAATCAAATGTGGTGTTCCTCAAGGCTCAATTCTGGGCCCACTATTATTTCTTCTTTATGTCAAAGATATCATTAATACATCCTCTCTTCTCATTTTTGGTCTTTTTACTGATGATACCAACATATTTTATTCTCATAAAGATCTTAAGATTTTAAATGATACTTAATAATATTGAAATTAGTAAAGTATCAAGTTGGTTTAAGTCTAATAAACTTTCTTTGAATATAAAAAAGACTCATTTCATTTATTTCAAACTTCATTCTCATAATGAAGATACGCTGATACATATTAACATTGATGATATCCCATTAGAAAATAAAACGAATTCAAAATTTCTGGGAGTAAATATAGATGAAAATTTGACTTGGAATGAGCATTTAAATCATATTACAACGTGTATTTCTAGAAATATAGGGATTATTTCCAAGCTGAAGTTCTTTCTTCCTCGTTCAACTTTATTTCTATTATATAATTCCTTAATTCTTCCATATATGAGTTACTGCAATGTTGTATGGGGTACTTGCGGCTCTACCAAAATAAATTCTATATTCAAACTACAAAAGAAAGTTATACGTATTTGTACAGGATAGCATTTTCTGGCTCATACTGATTCTTTATTTCATGAGCTTAAAACATTGAAAGTTTTTTTTTTTTGGAATATTATTCAATTAGCAGTAATTATGTTTAAATGTATACATGATCAACTTCCATCATCGTTTAATAACATGTTTAGGTTTAATACTTCTGTTCATTCGTACCCAACTCACACATGTAGAAATTTCCACCTTTTGAATCCCAAATTATTAGTGACACATAAATCTATAACACATTCGGGTCCGGATATTTGGAATAATCTCCCGGATAATATAAAGTCCTGTTTAAATATTTATCCTTTGAAAGCTTCACTAAAGCGATATTTGATATAATTATATTATCCAAACCAATTAAACTAACAAATATTTATGGTAAACGATTGTCATCTTATTGTCAATCTCTATTTTCTTCCTTCAACTGCATCTTGCACTCTCACCTGCAACAGCACTGCACTCACTTGATCACCTTCCTCCAATAGAGTTGTGTTGTTGGATAGTCATTTTATGAGGCCTCCATCCATTTCAAGCTTAATCGCTTACGATGGTGGTCTCCTGCATTCAATGATCTCTGTTGTTTACTGAAAAGTACTGTATATCTTATTTTATGTTTCTGTGTATCTACATTGCTCAATGCAATCACCTATGTGTATATATTTATGTACTATTATCGATTTATTTCACTGCACTTGTTATTCTTTATCTTTATACTTTTTGAAGTTTGTATTCAAATTGTATTTGATTAAATGCAGAAATAAAAACAAACAAACAAACAAACAAACAATACACAAAAATCCACACACATGCTCTATCGTAGAATTGATATCTGAATCCATTGAATCAAGTGCCAGCCTGTCAAAGTGTTGTACCAGGCATATGAAGATATGTAATAAATATCTACATATTTCTGGTACAACACTCTGACGTTCGGCTCTAGCAAAACGTACATTAAAATTTATTACAAGGTATACTGATAATTTTGATTGCCGTTGGTAATATTATTGAGTTTTTAGGCGGGGAAGTCGTATTTCACCAATCCCCCACCCCTGATTTATAAAAGTAAGTAATGCTAATCTTCAGGGATATTCATGGTAGCGGTGATAACTAGTACCTACACCCGAATTAAATTAATTGATGTTTAATAACAGTTGTTATATGCTTTAACATTTAAAGTGGTGACTTTCTTTTTATCTTGTGCATTACAAGTTCCAGAGTACTCTACTAGGATTCAGTCTGACGGCACATCACCGTGGAGCGGTTTGTTGCAGGTGTACCACCACGACTCCAAGGCATGGCTACCTGTGTGTGCCGACGGCTGGAATTCCGCCACAGCTCGCACAGCTTGTCAACAGATCGGTTACCCTGACGTCACAGCGAGTAGGACTGCTGACATCGATGACGCCGGCATGAAAGCATTTCTAAACCTCGGCAGTCCTTGTACCGACAAAGGTGATTTCTACAACTTTGATTTATCATGAAAATTACAGCAATACAACTGCTTTACGTTAATTGAAAATAACGCGTTATAACAAGACAAATAGATTAATGTTTCCTTCCTTTTTCCAAACTGCTGATCATTTATGCATAGATACCTGTGTCTTCACTTGGTCTTGTCCGGAACTTTACTATAAAATACACTGATTACTGTTTTTTTCTTAAAGGCGTAATTAACCATTTGCAGATGAAACCAAAACCCGGCAGTAGTGCTCTAAAATAGTTATAAAATATAAGTAAGAGATAGAAACAACCACTGTAAAAATTTGAAACAGTAAAATCGATGTTAAGTTGTGTTAAATATAAAAAAACTGAACAATAGTTATAATAAAAAAGTTTTCAAACTAAACCGTCTACAGTTATGGTTTATTTAGAAAAATACTGATATCTCCTTATATTTTAGGCTTTATTGCAAAAAATGTTATATGTTAGGATGTTTTGTGGTATAACAGACCTACGCACATGCGTCAAATGTGATATCTTGAACATTTTTAAAATCACTACTCCCAAAGGTAAACAAGACCTTTACCTAACTTGGCAGCACAGTCCATGCACAGTCCATGTGGTGCATGGCAAATCAAGAATTGTTTCAAGCACTGTTCATTTTCTTCTACAATAATCTAGAAACTTAAGTTCGTTCAATTTTCCTATTCTGTCTTTGAATTAAATCCTAAATCTGCCTCAGACGTGCGAATTTTACAGGAATGTTCCTCATCCTCTAGTGTATGCTCATCTGGAAACATCGCAAAAGTAGCATGCCATCGTAAGTATAACGTTGTCCTCAAGAAAACTTTAGATATAAAACTAAAGGTTTCCCGCAACCCCCAAACTCTCTAAGATCGACGCCCCTGAAGTATCTGTGTAGATGATCTTATTTGTGAGCAAGCATGCATGTGTGAGATGTCCAAATGTTAAATACTATGAATGTGTAATCATTTCCACATCAATGACATCATAACTTTATTCATTTTGGAAAGAAACAATAATGTACATTTTCTATGCTCTTCATAGAATTAATGCTTCATAGAGTTAATTCTTTCCAGAGGGGCCCACATTCTACAAGCTCTGTCTTTTTAGTGGGTCTCTCCATTTTTTCGCACTTTAAGCAAGGTTATATATGTATTTCATTTCGACCACTTCTGTTTCTTGTTTACTACAATGTATAATCAATATAAGGTCCTCAGTGATTGTACAGTCTTTTCATTACACAATGTTCTGTTTACCTTATTCTCTGCTATCAAAGGAAGTGAAATATATATATATGTTTCGACGAAAAATTGAAATAAACTTTGAATTGAACTGAATATTGAATTGAATTGAATTGAATTGAACTGAATGCTTCATTCAAATTGACAACTGTTTATCGTTTACTAGTAAAGTCAAACCTGGTTTAGCGACAACCTGCATATTAATAATGCATAGTCTCTCTGCCGCGTACGACAACTAAAAACAATTCCTTCAGAGAGAAGAAGCATGTTAACCCTAGCCAGGCCGGGGTTAGCTATTCTGTGGCCGGGGGAGGGTTGAATCTACCCCCCCCCCCCCCGAGATCTCGGCCGTCTGTTCCCGGTTGTTTATTTGTTTTGATAGATAAATCAAACATATGTGACGCTTTAACTCGGTATTTTTTTCTTTTACCTTCACATGCACTGTGCACCGCACTACTGATTGGCTTAGCCTCTCTTGTAGCTTTCTACTGTGTCACCTAAAAGCTTTAGACAAATAGACATTTTTTTTTTTGTTTCGTGTCTTTTTGTCGCCAGTCGGTAGGTTACTGACCTCATCTTTAACAGTTCTTCATACAGTGGAATCTCTCATCACTTCCTTTTATCTATTTCTGATTGCCCTATTATCTCTCCTTGCTTCTCTGTGTAGCATGCCTATTCCCTCTCCCTCTCTTGCTCCACCACCACCCTCTCTGCACGTATCGTTTTCTTCTCCATGATTTCTAGGGCCTGGTTACCAAGGCTGCTATGAAATTCCAGGATCTAAGGCGAATGTCTTTAATCTACGGCATCCGACCTCCATTTCATCTTTTGAAGACTGCCTCTTGACCTGCAGAGAGCAGCGGGAAAACTATTTTGTCATCCAAAGAGATGAATGTTACTGTCTTAATGCCACTGAAGGAAAAGACCTGATAGACACCGCTACGTCGGATGGAGTGGATGAAGAAAGGTGTAACAGCACATGTCCCGGAAACACGGATGAACGGTGTGGTGGAGCAGCTGGAAATCCAACATGGTTCTCTCTCTACAGTGGTATAATCTGACTTTCCATCACAAATAATACTCATCATTTGGTATATCAACAAACAAATAAATAACAAACATTGCCAAACACTCGAACAACACCACATTACACAGAGGGTCCAGGCATAATTTGGTTTGATTCTGATATGTTAGAAAAATCAGCATGATTTTTACCTTTTTAACATCATGACTGTCTTTGTGTTACAGTACCGCTAGAGTGACAGAGTTTATAGTCAACACTCCCCACATACAAACAAGCAAATAATCGAACGAACAAACAAACAGAGAATCAACAGTTACTTGTCGATATACTGTTCAATTTACTTCAAGTTTACTTTATTTTCTAACAGACATGACAGAATAACTGAGAATTTCAAAAGAATGGATATTCTGAATGTACCTATTCTATAATAGTGTTTCCTTTCACCGCAATATTCAGTGGGTAGCTCTTGTTTTTGCAACGACAGACATCACATAACAATTAATCAGAGAAAGGGAATATGGAAACATAAGATGCGTTGCCAACGATAACACCCTATTTGGATTATCAGGAAAGTAATGCACACTATAGAGGGCCTCTATAGTGTGCATTACTTTCCTGATAATCCAAATGGGCTCAAAGAATTTCATAGCTTCATATCTTGTTAATATGAAATTTGTTACCTTCTTCCCTTCAAAGGCACTGTTGGCTTTTGCAATCACCTTGGCAAAGTGGAGCATGGGCAATGGTCGAAGAATGGCAACATGTATCTCGGCTCGGCACTAACCCTGACATGTAACGGAAGTTACATCGTCAACGGGAGTCAAACCATTCAGTGCGTGCCTGGACTGTCACCCTACAAACCAAGGTGGAACGCGACAGTACCCTCTTGTATAGAGAAGGGGATTGGTAAGTGGACACTGGTTTAAATTTCGTCGGTTAACGATACGATAAAACAATGACAGAAATTATGATGATTTAATCCGAACGTCGGAGATATATCGGATTTGATTAAAGATGTAAATTGAATTAAAGTGGACGATGCAAAAGTGCTACATAACTGCCAGTGTGTACTAGAAGGGAGCAGAAAGGACCCATCTGACTTATGGTGTCTTAAACGAACATCTCTGTAATTGTGGAAGAGGCAACTAAAAGGAAACTAAAGACAAAAAGAAATTGGATTTAGTTAAGGCAGCATTATTACTAAAACACATCACTGAAGGTTTGAGGAAAATCATACCATAAATTCAATAGATATGAATTGTTTCTGGCATATGTTATAAGGGTAATGTCATTCTGCCTGCTTTCTGAAAGAGGTTAGTCTAGTGCTCTTTTATTATTCCAGAAAAGTAAAGATACAATGTACGTTGAATTTTCTATATGTTGTATTTAGGGCATATATGGTTGTCCATACCGACTGAATGAAATAGTCCCCTGATCTAGCAATGACGGCACCAAAACTTTTATATTACATAACTTTTGAATCGATTGTCCGATTTTCCTGAAACTCTCACTAATGTGTTCTAATGCTGCTTTCAGTCAATTCATATTTCTATTTGGGCTTTGGTTCCCTTTAAGTACAATTATTGTGGAAGTATGTTAAAGGATTGTATGGTATGGTAAAAGTGGAACGGTTTTGGTGAATAGTGAAGAAAGCTCTGTGACATAGTATTGACTCATTTTAGATTCTTACTGGAGGCGCAAGAAGACTGTAATTCAGAGTGACATGGATTTAAGTAAAAATTATGCATACAAGGAAATCTTTGATGGTCAAACATACCAGATTACTTTTGACCGTCAAAGCTGCAAGAACGCATTGCGGTGAACAGAAGAAATGCAACACGGTTTAATTAGTGTACGAACAGAGCTTTCCCTATGGTCAATAGTGATTTGGTCATGAATTAACATATTGCGTCACGAGACTCGGCACCATAGTCATGATGAAAATACATGTAATTGCTCATAAATCATTCACACGAGGTGGCATAAGCATGATGGAAAGCTCGTGACTTCTATGGGTTGCCATATCTATAACAGACAATACTTATGATGATTAAAATTGAGAGTTTCCCCGAAAGTAAGGCTAATTTATACCTCAAGCGTCATGCAATGTGATACAGCTTAAAGGATATGTGTACAGTGCCTCCGGATCTGATTTGTTAGTACAGCACTGTAAAGGACTGAGCTTAAAGTGATCAAAGGCATTTAAAAATGCCTGAAAACATACGGTAAAATAACTGTGTTAGTGTAAATGTCACATAAGTTTCTGTTATTTCCGTTTGATATCGTTAAAACTACTTCGATCATTTAACAGGTTTTAATGATGAAATTAAGTAGTACTTATTCACAAAATGACATTTTTTTTATCTATGGGAGAATCGATATTTCTTATCTATGTGTAAAAAAAAAATACACACACACATACAAAAAATATGTATGACATGCATAGCCTTCATTTCTTGTGTAATCATGTGTGTCTGAGAGACATCCTAGTACAAAATGTGTATGTATTGTATGATGATAAGCATATTAGTCATAGCATTATACCCATTTCTCTCTTTTGGAAAGAAACAACTGTGGAGCCCACTTCACCCGGTAAGTTATGTACTATTGAGCTTTTGTCATACATGCACTTCATTAGCATTTATTTTTTGTTTTGATATTTAAAAAAAAAAATCTAATTATTAAAGAAGACCCTTTAATGTCAAAATTGCAGCACGGTGAGCTTAGATTAGGACAAATATGTATTTTAAAGTTTAAAAAGGCTGGTATCTACACATAGATAAACAGGGCATGCTGCTGCAGTGGTGGCTGAGCTATGCTACCTTTACCGGCAAGCATTAATTGCCAACTATATATTATTCAGAGGTAATATTATAAACATTAATATTTTTATAGTTATGGTTACATAGATTCTTTTTCATCTTCTTCACATTTTCGTTATGTTTTCCTCTCTTTATTCTGACGAAGTCACTACCTGAACATGATGGTTTGAAGGCTTACCTATACCAAACACCACTACGTATGTTTACAAGTTAAATCATTGTTAGCTTCGCTTTGTAAAGTGCTCATTCCTTTGGTTACCCTTTATAGTCTACTAAACTTGATTTGTGCTTCTTTGCTGTAGTTAATCCGCATGTATGGATGTCTGTTTTTCTATATCAATGTTTTTAGTTTTAAACTTTCAACTTACATTTTCTAGTTGTAGCAATTCATTCGTACCTTAAATGCTAACAAATATGATTTCTTCAACAATGTCATGGACTTTATACTGAATATTGAACACCACTTAGGTTTTTGTATAAGTGATCTTTTCATGTCATTATTGTTATATCTCAGTTTTATGGTCTGTTCTGTATTTACATTTGTATCGCTGTTGGTTTTCTTCGTTTGTTTGTCGCTTGTTTGCTAATTATGTTAGTCACGTCTTGTATTAAAGTCCGACACCCTACATTTCATATCACCGAGGATTTTAGGCTACTTTGCACTTAAACAAACTTACTTATGTACACCCCGTCGTGTATGTTTATATTCTTCATATTGTACTCCAACACTGCAATATGTCATTGTCCATTTCTATTATAATTTTATACTCAGTTCCTGTGCTTGACTGTACTGCTTTTTTATTTTGATATATCTCGATAGAAACAAATGTACACAAAAGTGTGCATGGAACAGAATCGTGAGTGACGTTTCGACAGACCCCCTCTAAAAAAAAAATAAACAAAAATCCTGCTTTAACTTTAGTGTGTACCTGTGTATAAAATGTCAGGATTGATGCATATCCTCTTGTGTTCAATAGCAATATCGTACGCATGCTTGCATGTGATGGGCATGTCACCAGGTAGATAAATGTGATAATGCGTGGGTGTGTGTGTGTGCGGGGGGGGGGGGGTGCTGGGTAATTATATCTATTAAAGATGAAAGGGAACTCATTGTCCGCTGGATAGCAATAATACAATATGTGTATTCATGCGTATATAAGTATGATATGAATTCAAATTCCTTCCTATACCTTTATGATGAGATAAATCTTTTCTCCATATTTTTCTTACATGTTAGTATTTTATATAAATGTATATTCACATTCATGTTAATGCGTGTTTGTGGGGGCGGGGGGGGGGTTGCCATCTAAGATGACCAGCTCATAGAGATAACAAGTGAGAATTCTTTGTTGTTGTTGTTTTGATTCTTCTTCTTGATGAAGAGATTGCTATTTTGCTTATTGTAAGAAACGAGAAGGATCTTAATGGAAAACATTAGATAAGTATAGAGAATGGTAAGTGAAAGAGAAGAGAAGTCGCTGTCCTTCTGTTGTTTCACAAATAATCATTTATACAGTGACAAGTCATGCGGTGTCAGCCATAAGTGTATGGAATTTCCATAGGTCACAATGCTTTCTCCATTACACTATGAATCTACCTTTACGTAACGTAATATGACGACTTCATGAACATGATGAAACTAATCATATTATTCGTCCGTTTTAAGTTGAATCTTTATATCACTTGAAACGCTGTAAATTAAGGCCATATACCAGACTTGCAAACAAAGATATTTGCTTTAATGCTACATTAAGGTATGAAACGATTATCAGTACAAATAACCCGACTGTTGAGTACATTCAACTCACTTTCACTTTCCCGTAGTAACGTATTGTCTTACCACTCACCGCCTTATGTACACAAAGGCAAACAAAACGGTTGCACATGACCGTTTCCTCATTTGTTTGTGTTTTATCCGCCTGCTTTAGATCAAGCAGAAGACCAAACAGCACTGATAACCGGTACTTTTACTTTCTTTACTTACTTTTAACTGCTAAAGGTAGGACAATTGAAAAAATAATTCTGACAGCAATGTTTGTTTAACATGTTATAGGAAAGCACAAGCACACACCACTTAACTTCAACAATTTTGTCATTTAGTGTGCAGACTAGGCACTCTACATTTGCTCTATATCTATACAATAGATGAATTCTCGATGTTTAAATCGCCGGCTTTGACTCATATTTGGTGACTGCACAAGATTGATCAGGGCATAAGTTCGTAAATGTGCTCAATATGAATGCAAATTGAGACACAGTTTAAATACAACGTGGGCAATTAAATCATTCATGTAATACAGAATATATTGCGCTGTTGATATACCAATTAAATTACAGAATTCATCATCACTAAATGATAAATCATTGTACGGCCATAACGTCCGTGCTATGTCATCTTTCACTCAGTCAAACAATACACTTAAACTCCATTTTGAG